>NW_017534630.1:2403719-2405302 GCF_001853355.1 Bactrocera latifrons
ATCAAAAAAAAAAAAAAAATGTCGAAATCTCTTTAAGCAAATCTAATCGAGTGCGAAAACAAAAGCAATGTCAGCCAGTCTATGAATGCTGTGATAACATAAAAGAGAAAATATAAGTAAAAAATGCAAATAAAAGAAATAGAATTCAAAAATGAAAGCAATAGAAAGGAAAAATCAAAACAAAGCATTTTGTGCAGGCAGAGAAGGAGCGAAGTGGATTTTGGGCTGCTGTCAGCTGAACATAAAGTGAAACGTAAATTGATAGCAAATCTTTTGCTAAATCGGATAAAAATCGCACAGGGCCATATGAGTGTACCGTATTTGCCTGTGCCTTCATACGTACTCGTATGTATGTGTGCACATAAGTGTTACAGAACTCGCATTTACCCAGTGGTGTATTGATTTGGCACTTGATTACTTTGACAGCCCGCATATGTGTTTGGATTTAAGCGCAAATTCGTAATATTTGGTTGGTATATTCGTTTCAATGGATAGTCTTTCAGTTTTGTACCATGAATGATGTACTTGTTTTCTACCCAGAATCATCCAGAAGGAAGCCTGGGAGAGCCCATATTAAGTGCCGAGTAGACTTTGCCCGTCTGCTGTATATTTGTGGAATAGTCCTTCAGTTTTTGAGATGTCCATTTGAAATTTGGCACACGTCGCTTTATCCCCAAGAAGCTGCTCATTTGTTGAAAATGCCAATATCGAACGATTGCACATAGAATAAAGCTGCCAGAAAACTGACTGATCCAAATCAAGTCCTTGTAAGTAAAGATTTCTTATATCAAAAGATTTCTTCGCGAAATTTGGCACAGGTCAATCATCGAAGAAATTGCTGAGATCGGACTACTAAAGCATATAGCTGCCATACAAACTGATCGATGAAATTCAAGTTCTGGTATGGAAAACTCTTTTAGTTGACGATATATTTTCACGAAATTCGACAAAAATGATTGTTTATGACAATTTTAAAACTTTCGAACAAATTGTTGAAATCGGCCCTATATAGCAAATAGCTCCCATACAAATTGACCAATCAAAATCATGTGTTTGTATGGGAACCTTTGTATTTGTGATGGGTTTTATACTTTATAACAAGTAAAATTTTATTCTCATACTATCATAGCTTTCAGACTTTCTATTTTTTGATATTTATTTTTTCTGATTCTGCTAGCATTAATTCTCGTAACTATTTTTCTGTTTAATAAAATTTAAATTCATGTTCATAATTTAAAAATTTTATATACGTTAAGTTACTCATCTCCTAACAAGTTAGTATAGTAACCACTTCTGAATGGTCTCCTTCTCAATCTTCTGCTACCTACTACTGGGTTGGAATTGTATACTCGTAAATTTGCTGGTTAGTAGCTTGCGATACAAAAGGATATCAATAACGAGTAAAACAGGAAATTGGTTGAACAAAGTGATGACCGAATGGCAAGTAAAGACAAGGGACTTTAATATTTAAATTTTTTTTTTTTTTTGTTTGGAAAAATAGTCGAAGCGTTATTTGAATTTATCGGGTGATTTTTTAAGAGCTTGATAACTTTTTAAAAAAAAAAAACGCATAAAATTTGCAA
>NW_017534630.1:2406067-2413805 GCF_001853355.1 Bactrocera latifrons
ATACTGAGCATCTTTCTCTTTGACACCATGTCTGATATCCCACGTGATCTGTCAAATACTAATGCATGAAAATCCTAACCTCAAAAAAATCACCCGATAGTAGAACATAAGGAAGAAGAGTAAATGATAGCAAGCAAAGAATTAAAAGTTCAAAAGTCACAAAGAGTATCAGTTGACAGAGAGCAATTAGAGATAGTGAAGTAAATGCTGAGAAAAAAGTAAAAAGATTTTGCAACCTCAAACTGAAGCTTAAATCATTTAATTTTTGTGAAAAGATAAACAAAATTCAATAAAAAAGAGAACAATATTGAAAATGGCACATAGAAGCGCTAGATGAAACAAGAACTTAAAATATAATTTATAAGAAAATAAGTAAAAATTCATATCAAGCATGTAACATGTAAACCAAATAAAATATAAGAAAGAGAAACAAAAGAAAAAAAAAAAAAGCACAACACACAACTTATAAGTATTTACACACAAACGGTACTAACCTGGCGGATACGGATGGTAGTTGTGCTTGCCGCTGCCCACAATTGGCACACCAGGCGCATTAGCGCCCACACACTGTGGTGCATTGCCGTCGGAGTGTGGTGAGTTTGTGCCCGAATCCTGATCAGTGCTCGATGAGGAGGTCTTCATGCAGGTGGTCTCTGTAGAGGAAGCGCCCACAATCATGGTAGTGGCATATGGTGTTGGATTCTCGGGACTCTGTGTGGAACAAAAGAGGAAGCAGAAAATGTTAATGCAGTAATGAATGCCGTGCATAATTTCACTTTTAGCACAAAAATTTTAAAAATATTTTGCTCACCTTGCGGCAATTGTAGAAGGTGCTCATGTTGCGCGTGTCCACTTCGGCATAGTCGGTGCCACCATCGGACGTATAGTTCGATTGACTATTTGCATTCGATAGCAGCTTCGTTTCGCTCAAGCCGGAGTCCTTGTCGGTGTCGGTGGTGCGCCAGCCGCGATCAATCCACAGGCTGTCCTTGCCGTTAATGTTCAGCGCGGTAATTTCGTTGGCGCTGACTACTGCAGTGCCGAAAGGCATGACAGTGAGTGGGCAAAGCAGAATAAATGCAAATTTGGTGATGAAATATGGCAATGGAGACAATTTTCAGTGACTCGTTAAAATTATATAAATTTTTTTTTTATATTATGTGCAACTTGATTTCTTTTTGCATGAAGCGAAGTATAAAATGGAATTTAACGCAATCGCGAATGCAGATGAGTAAAGACGAGGCAACAATTAATTTTGCGAGAATGTAAGAGGAATTTCACGTACAAATTTTAATTAATTGCAGCGCAAGCGACGAACACATACAAAGAGTATGTATGTGTATATAATGCATGTTGCAACATTTTTGCTGCACACAACTTTTGCAGTAATGAAGTTTGACGATTTAATGAGAGAAAAATATGGAGCAAGCAGCAAGCGAATATTTTTTCTACTTTCTCATAACAAATTGATTGCTGCAAGCATGCTTGTCAATAAAAAAAAAAAAAATAATAAAAAAAAAAATAAAAAAAGATGTTTACACTTGAAAATATGCAGCAGAAATATATAATGACAGTAGCTGCTTAAAAATAGTTGTAAAACATATATTTAAATCCTCGCTACTCACCACTTAAATGTCCGAGCTCTTTGGTGAGCTTGTGGCGCCGTTTAAAGAATACCATTACACCGACCGTGACCGAGAATATGACCAGTAGAAAGACTATCACCAAAACCATAAACCAAGTTTGATGTACAACATTCGTTGATTTATGATGTGTAGTGGTGGTGGCAGCATCGTCCGGCATGCCAGCTGGATGATAAGCATAATGACCACCGTCGACACCAGCACCAGCTGGATGGCCGTGACTGCCGGCTATGCCGCTATGCGAACCGCTAGGGTGTGCGCGTGGCGGATGCACCAAATGCGTAGGATCCATAAACAGTGAGACCTAAGGAGAATGCAAAAGAGAGAGAGAGAGAGAGATGGAAGGGAAGGGTGGAATTAGAAATTTTTGTTTTAAAATATATGTTGTAACTGTGGAATCAATTATAATACATAAATAATATGTATATAATAATATTATTATTATATTATAAAATGCATGAACCATGATACAGTAATATTTGTCAGACTTACGCTAAAGTGACGTCACAAAAACAGCTGAAGTTGTAAAAATTTAGTGAATATCATTTCGTAATGCTCAAACTTTTCACGATCCGTTTTTTTTCTTTCGTTTTTGTCAATGGTTAGTAGTTATCGATCTAAATGATGCACATTTCTCATTTATGCCCCTAGAAGCGGCATCGGAGCCGATAACCACTAAAGCATATAGCTGCCGTATAAACTGAACGCTCGGAATCAAGTCTATGTATTTGAAGAGATATCTTCATGAAATTGGGTATGAATAATTTTCCGAGACAATGATGCAATCCTCCAAGAAATTTCACACATCGGACCTCTATAGCTTACAGCTGCCATACTAACTGAACACTCGGATCAAAGTGCTTGTATGGAGACCTTGTTACTTGGCGAGATATTGGCACGATATTTGGCATGGGTTATTGTTTTAGGCAATAATTTAATCTTTGAAGAAATTGTTCAGATCGGACCATTATAAAATACGAGGTCTGTTCAAAAAGTATCGCGAATATTGTGTTTTTTCAAAAATTATTTATTTATTCATGAATATCTATTTTGTCCTCTTCAAAGTAATCCCCATGAGATATTATACACTTGTGCCAACGGTCTTTCCAATCTTCGAAGCACTTCAAAAAATAATTTTTTTTTATCTTCTTCAGCTCCATCCAGACGCCATCGAGTCTTTATCTCGTCAAGAGAAGCGTAACGTTGTCATTTCATGGGCCTCTTCAGTTTAGTGAACAAGAAAAAGTCACAGGGGGCCAGATCTGGGGAATACGGTGGCTGCGGCATCATTWGTGTGTTGTTTTTGGCCAAAAAGTCGCGCACAAGCAACGATGTGTGAGCAGCTATTTTTGTCACATCTTCTCGGCCTTCTGAGAATATTTTGTACCACCGATAAACGTTGCTTCGGTCCAAGGTAGCTTCTTCGTATGCCACAGTCAACATTCGGTATGCATTCGCGCACTTAATTTCGTTTTTCACACAAAATTTGATACAGGTTCTTTGATCCATTTTTTTGAATAGGTAAAAATCGAAAAAGCTCCAAAACACGTACAGGCAAAGCAGCTGTCAACAATTAAATGAACATTCAAAATGTCCGAGCTTCTCGGCATAAGAAAGAGCGATGAGTACCAACATAACGCCACAAAAAATTCGAAATTCGAACATACGTATCCCGCGAAAATTCAAAATTCGCGATACTTTTTGAACACACCTCGTATAGCTGCCATATGATTTGACCACTTAAAACCAAGTTTTTATAAGGAAGACGCTTTTTCTTGATGATATATTTTCATGAAATTTGGCATAGATTATTGTCTATGATAGCTGTAAAACATCCGAACAAATTGCCCAAATTGGGCCACTGTAACATATAGCTGCCATACAAATTGACCACTCAAAAGCAATTTTTCTTGTGTAGAACTTTTTTATTGGACAATTGATTGTTGCCCGAGACAATGCTTCATCTTGAAACAATTCTTTCAGATCGAACCACTATAGCCTATAGCTGATATACAAAGTGACCAGCCACATTCCAAGTTCTTGCGGGGAATATTTTGAGTTTGTGTAGGGTATTACATCTTCGGTTCATCCGAATTGAATCTTTGGAATGACCGTTAGACTTACCGGTTCTGCATAAGGTCCTTCGCCCGCTTTCGTGTACGAATTCAGTCTCACATTGTATGTAGCACCGGTGGTAAGATTATTGAGTAGCACCGAAGTGGTTGTTGCATTCAAAGTCATATTTGCTAATACCTTGAGTGTAGTGCCTGCTGTGACCTATTTCAAGAAAAATTCAGAAAACGTTGGTTGTGGTTTAATTAAAAAAATGTTTGATTCAATAAACTAAGGATTAAAGTTATTCGGAAGGTTTGTAGATAAAATAAGTTACATAAAAAATAATTAATATTTTTTACAATTTTACAATTGATTGTTTTATCTTAAAAAAAAAAGTCTTAGTTTAATAAAAACACAAAATTTTTTAGATTTCATCAACGGGAAAGGCTGCAATCACTGCAACTACACTGAACTTTCCTTAGCACCGTGCGCGAGGTATGCAACTTGAAAAATATTTTAGTTTTGCTTCAAAATTTTTAACGTGAATTCAGAAAATATTTGTAAATATAGCCTTTAAATTTGATCACAATTGCTGACGCACGTTATTTAATTTTTTTTTTATATTTTAATAAACTTGTTTCTTGAGCTTAACCAGTGTAGGTGCCCCTAATTATAAAAAATTAAGTTCTAAAAAATATATTTGCTTATTTACTATTTTAAATTAAAATTAAATTTTTGCTTGTTATTTAAAATTTATTTTCAAAATTTTTTAATTATATTATAGTTTTTTTAAATAAATTTTTTCATAAATTTTTATTAACCTTCTATTCTATTAAGGAGTCTAATAAATGCATATATTGTTTGGTTTGCCAATTTCCCCCAATTAATTAGCAAAAATTTTCTGTGCGAAAAAAGCGCTTGCTGCTTGATATCACGAAAATATTGTCAACAGTCGAAAAGCGCAAAATCGTTTAATATTTTAATACCATGAAAATTTAATTTGCAGATTTTAATATGTCCATGGCATTTTTTTCGCTTGCTTATTGAAATTTCAATAGAAAATACCCGCATCATAGAAACATATAATACCGTTATGTGTGTCTATGGTGTAGAAAAAAGTTTTTCAAATTAAATTTTCATAAACTTTATACACTCGTCCAGCCACAAAATTACATTTACATTGGCGAGCGCAGTTTATAGAAAAAAATTAAAATAAAAAAAAGTAAAATGAATACTTATGTAAAACGCGAAAACAAAAAATAAAATATTTACCGGAGTATGGCAATTTCATATATCCTTACATATATGTATATGTGAAAATAGCGAATTTTAAATACACCGGCACTTACCTCGATTTTATAGCCCAACAAGTTGCCGTTGTGATGCTGCGGCGGTGGCGGTGACCAACGCACCCAACCGGCTGTCAGGTTGTACATACCAATTTGAATGTTGTCCGGCGGAGCAGAGGGCACTGTAATGAACACAAGTGAAGAGCGAAAAGTTTCAAAAAGTTGTTCGTATACACCGAACAAATATAACTACTTAGTATAGGGTGTTTTTTTGGATACAATAAATGTCCAAAATTAATAAATGGCAAAAACGCTGTCCAAGTATTGTTTTTTAGTTGCATTAGACAATGGATATTGCTAGAAAAATCGTTGAAAATCAGTTCCAAAACTCATATTCAGTAAGGAAAACTAACAGAGGCTTTCACACAAATTAGTGATGAGACACATTACAGGTTTCGCGAGTTCATAAGCAAAATAATATATATTTGGAGATCAAGCAGTCGAGTTATAATTGATTCTGTCAAATATTGTCTAGTTTCTAGTTTTATTTGATTCTGGCGAATGTCAATGGATCGGTCTTGTGACGCTAACCCCTAAAAAAAATGTGTTATAGTACGCTATACCAATGAACCACTCTGTTCTATCAAAAAATTTCAAACTAATCAAGTCAAAACATTGGCTAGTTTCCAATTTTTTTTTTTTTTTTTTTTTTTTTTTAAAAACAAAACTTTCCTTTACCTTCAAAAAATCACCCTTTATATATATGTATATATACAATACATGTGATTTTGAGAGTATGCTTGTGTACTTTTAAAATGGCAGCTCTGGCAGTAAGCACATCGAACTTGTTAATAATGAAAAGCCTCACTACGAAATGTTGTTGCATATGTGTAGGCGCCGCTGTGAGTAACAGCGAGCACCAGCATAGCGGAGAAAAAGTGACTCAACCGAAAAAATTGGTGTTTCGCGGGAAAAACTGCTGTGGAAAATGTCATGAAATATGTATATTTGTATATGTGTATATGTTGAATTTTTTTGCTGCCGGCAGTGACGGCAGTGCCAGCGTGCAAAAGTGCGTGTGTGTGGTTGCGGTTATTGGCCTCGCACGCTCACCAAGTCATGCTAACACACACACACGTTCATTTATAAGCGCACACGCACACGTTAACTTACATACAGGCATTTATGATTATTTTTTCAGCAGCATTTCCGTTAGTAAGCTGCATTTACTTTACCTTTTTCTGCGTCGCTTGTTGTTTTTTGCTTTGTACCTGTATTGATATATTTATTTGCTTGTTGTAGTATTTGCTTTATAGTGTTTTTTGAAAGCGGCATTCACATTCATGTTTTAGATAAAATATTTGACCAATTAAATATTTGAAATTAAAGTTTTACTTCCCCGTTTTGGGTAGTTTTGCGTTAGTCTTCAGCGTGTGCTCGCAAAAAGTATAAATTTTAAGCTCTGCAAATATTTTCATTCGCTTTGATTATATGTGTTAAGCCGGCGCTTTTCAGCAAATAATTGCAAAGCTTAACATGTTTTATTTCCGCATATTTTTACGCATTTCGCAATCCTTAGCAGTATTGTTTTTGTTTATATGCTTCTGCTTGTGTTGCTTTTATTGCAAATATCCTTTGATATTTTAGTTTTTAGTGCGAATGATAATGCTGATACTACAGCATTTATGCAGTTAGTGCAGTTATTAAAAATAAATAGTGTGGTCTCTAAGTAAATATCTATGCTGTGCGTAAATAGAAATACAACAACAGTGTTGCATATATTTATTCATGTTTGTATTTATTATCACTCTTCTGTGGCATTTTTAGAGCACAGGTGTTGATGTTTGTGAATAATGCAAGTAAATATATTATTTTAAACTAACTGTAAACCACTTACAAATATTTTTTTGTTTGACATGTGTGTATAGAATTTGAATTATTTTTGACACATATATATTAATAAGCTTTTAAAGGTTGAAGTATATTACTAACGAAAAAAATTGAAAAACGAGTTTGATTGCAATCTTGTATTTCCAATGGAACCACGATCACGGTATCATTGATAAATGTTGCTTCAAAAATCAGCCAAACTCATAACCAAACATAAAAATTCACTGAAAGCCGTAAGAGCTGTTCTATTCGTAGCTGGAGGCCTTGGATAATAATCTCAGAGACAATAAAGATTTGTAATACGTGAAAATCTAATTTTCGTGAGATCAGGTTCTACTAAATGAAGTATTAGATTATACTTAATAAGTTTTTGTGAATCAAGACTTGCAATATAACTGAACATATCAGCACAAATATCATTTAAACACTTTGAAAACGATATCAATACGAAATAAATCAGCGCAATATTTTTCAAAATTTCATCTTGAAAGAGCTGTCTTGATTCGTAATATTCTTGGAAAAAGATAATTATTATACACCAATGAAATAGGCTGAAAAGTCGCATTATTTCCGTCAATATCATGATACTATTAATTATAAAGTTTTACAATAAGACCAATTTCGAGATTCGATGGTGTCTATTCCAATTTTTGGAGTTAACTTTGAAAAGCTCTTATTTACGTGTAACCAGATCTCAAACAAGAAGTTGTGTTCTACCTTAATACGAAGAATATGGTCGATGTTGGTTAATAACCTAATTGGGCCTTACACCTTTACATGACCACATAATTAAGCCACTGCATAGCAAAACTACGTTTCTGAAAATAAATTCACCGAATTAGCTTTTCATTTGTATAACGG
>NW_017534630.1:2415295-2474366 GCF_001853355.1 Bactrocera latifrons
AATAAAATTCAACTTTTATGAATTTGTACACCATAACGTTTATGTGGCTTAATTGTGTGAGCACAAGTGTATGTATATATTTAATATATATATTTTTTTTAGTTTGACGACTGAACGAGAGATTAATCATTTTCGAATAATGGGATTACTTTTAATGCCAATTTTGATGGCATTAGATTTTTTTTATTACAACATATAGATTTTCAAGCGAATCAAATTCTGGTTAAGTTGTGTATGGAAAGTATATAAATTTGCGTATCAACAGAAAGAACGTTTCGTCTCTTAAACAAAAATACCGCTTATATAAAAATCAGTACTAGGTCTCTTGCGATCGATTTATGCGACAGTGCTTGCAAGAAAGGTGACCCAGCTCTGACCAAGCTTACGCGAATCCCAAACATCTTCATTAGAGTAATACTTTTTTTTTTCTTTTTGGATTTAAAAAAATATTTCATAGATAAATCATCCTATCACCCAACTGACTTTTTCGAAGGTCTTCCTGTATTTGAAAGCTGAATACTTTTATATCTCGATACTATAAACTCACAATCCTTAAGTCGTAGTATGCTTACTTATTCGTCAATTTGACTAACATGCTTTTATCTTAATATTATTTTATTACTTCTACTACCACCGCTACACTTACCATCTTCGTAAGTTTGTACGATTTTCGAATTGCTCGGTTGTCCCTCCAGCGTCTGATAGAATGGCGCCAAGAAGAATTCATATTTCGTATATTCCTTCAAGTTGCCGACAACATGCGATTCGATCGAGGGATTCAGCACAGTCAAAATATTATATTGCTGCGAATTGGCGCTTATATCACGATAACGAATATAAAGACCCTGTGGCAAAGAGTGAAAGAGTAAAAGAGAATAAGCGTAAACTCGTGCAATTGATGCGCGGACAATTAACGAGCAAGTCAAGAAAACAGTTTAATTATGCTATTAACTGCGTATAAATACTTTTAATGAAATGCAACGCTGTGTGTATTTGTATATGTGTACAAATGTGTTTGTGTATAAATATAATATAAAGAGAGCGCTTACCTCGACATATTTCTCCGTCACACTGACGTGCATTACCCAGTCCAGACGTACGGCGGTGGAATTAATTGCTGCGGCATCAATTAATTCGACAACCTGAAACAACAAAAATAACACAATGAGACAAAAGACAATGAAAAATTGCGGTCACATGTAAAATGGCGCGGAGAATTTAAATAGTGAATTGGGAAATAAAGCTGAGAGATCTACAAAAAGTGTTGCATATACACATGTATGTGCATACAAATAAACCGTTATATGCGCATTTATATAGTGTGCATGTATGCCAGTTGCTTGCATGTATTTTTTGCTATTTAAGTATTGCTGTTTTTTGCAGCCAACAAATAGAGTTTTCAATTATACCAACGCTGTGTAAATTAACCGCCCAGCTTCAGCCTTCAATTCACCACCAATAACGGCGCGCTCATGCACACAACGCAGGTCCGCGCACAGCTCATTAGTCGCATAAGTAAATTTATAGCATACTTTACGGCGCTCAGTCCGTGTATATCACTTTGCTATGGGTATATCATAAAATAACTGTAAAATATTTGCAGAAATGTGCACTATCAATACTTTATTTCATGTTTAACCGTATATATTGTATATATATAGTTGTGCGAATTGCACTTTTTATTGAAAATATATTCAATGCAAAAAATCAGAATGCAACTGAAATTAAATTTCTTTTCGCAATTCATACGCCACGGCTTGAACCATTGTAATGTTTATGCAGTTTTTTTCACAACAACATCAAAAAATGTAATTTCCACAAAGAGCATGGTAACGCTGTGCAAATGGGCACAGCTGTGGATGAGCGGAGATAATGTTTACATTTCCATACACACGCACACGCACACACACATATAGACAAGTCAAATATGCATGTGTGCTGGTGACTGAGTGTAATTTGCCACTTAATGACTTTATAATGAAATAATTTTTTCCACGCCACCCGCAAGCCGCGCTCTATAAATCAGTGCCTGGCAGAAATTGTCTGCAAATATATGCATGTATGGCCAGCTTGTCATAATCACTTGTATGCATCTGCATGCTTTTACAAATATGCACAGCGAAGTCATGAATGGCCGCGCTTGATTGGTAAAAAGCGTTAAGTTTTTCATTTATCCTTCATTTTCGTTGCAATCCTCGCGCTATTAAGCACTTTTTGCTGTTGTGGCAGGCATTTTCTGCTCTTGTTTTTGCTGTAATTGCATATTGCTGCATATCGTTGTATTTGCATTACTTTTTCCACTCACTTACTAGCAACCTTTTATATGTAGAGCTCAATGCTGTTGTTGTTGTGCTACAACTGTTACTGTTTGCGCTTCATGCCCCAATAAACGGGTCAATACAATATGCAACAGCACACTGCGCGCATCACAAATAAATAAAAGAATTCTTACATTCCCTCGCACACACATACATACATATAAACACTCATACATGTGGCAGAGATTTCTTTCATAGATTGTTTAGCTTGCCACAAAAGTCCAGGCGGCGGCATTTGCAACACTTGTATCCTTTACTGTAGTGCATGTGCTGTTGAAATTTTATCTGCAGCACGGACTGATGTTGCATGCTTAAATATATTTCAAATGTTGGCGTATATTGTATATATACTCACTTTCAAGGTTGTCTTTGCTGTTTGACAATTATCGATAAATATTGGCGTATATTTTATATATACACACTTTCAAGGTTGTCTTTGCTGTTTGACAATTATCGATAAATACATAAATAATTTTTTCATCGACTTACTTAAAAAGAAAACAAATATTCTTCCTGTTGACTGCTTTCTTGATTTATATCGAACAGTTTGTATGGCAGCTATATATGATATAGTAGTTCGATATGGTCGGTTGCCAGAAATAGATGAAGGAAAAAGAAGACGTGAACCAAATTTTATATCTACATCTCAAAAACTAGTTCGTCTATATACAGACAGATGAATAGTTACAGCTTACTCTACGCAGTAATTGTATATGTACCTGATAGGCTGTCCATTTGCAGGGTATTAAAAGAGCCCTAAGTGCCAAGTAATTACTAATTTATTCCATGAACCTGTTGAGAATTATAAAAAACAGCTTTGAACGAGACAACACTTGAATACTGGCATCTTGTAAGGTTAAGTTTAATTTGTTTAAATTCACCGTTTGATTTCAATTGCACTGTAAATAAGCAATTTAAAGGTATCTGTATGCCAGCGCCATCTTTTGGATTTTTTGAACACACGCGACGTATTTGAACTTGACAGGTAGAAGTATTGAAGGCACACAGAAGATAAAAGATCTTGTAATTAACATACATTTTCATATTCGAATTTAATTATTGGAAATAAAAATATTTCAAAGCAGACAAAAACTGAACGTATGAATTTACATACCTAAATATCTTAAATAAGGAGTTATGTTCCAAATCTTTTATTATATTGATTACTTAATCGTGGCGTCACAAATAGCACACATTTGGAATATAGAAAGTTGCAACAAAAAATTTCAAAAGTATTTCTATAAAACCGTCAAAGTGGAAAAATCGCAACATCAATATGTTGCTGAGCAACATTTCGCTTGTAAGTTGCACAGTACCATACCCGTTATATTTGCCGACTGCTTCGTGCAGTTGCAGCGCAATCGGCTTCTAACACCACTCTATCGCGTGACATGCAATCCCCGAGATAAACAAAAAATTTGTGCAAAAAATGCGGAAAAATTAAAATAAATTTGCAAAAAGTGTGCGAAATGAAGACATGACAACTTTCGGCGACACATAAGCACACACGAACAAGTGAGAGAAAAAAGTTCTAATACAACGGCACATCATTTGGCAGCCGGGTTTGTGGCAAGTGTTCGAGAGTAATGTAAGAACGCTGTACTTTGTAAGCGTTTATGCATAATGACTTGTTGTTGCTGGTGTTGTTTTCCGACTGCCTTGCAACTCCTCAGCATTTAAAAAGCCACTACTGGCCGCCGCCTGCCACGCGTGTTTATGAAATTCAATTTTATTTAAATTTTATGCGACCGAAGTGGACAGAAAAACTCTCGCATTTTGCAGTTTTTGTATTTTTTCAGCGTCTAGCGGCATGCCACAACGCAACCTAGTATGCGGTGACAGCGTAGCGTTGGCACAAGAAAGTAGCTGCAAGGATCGAGATAAAAAAGCGGCACGAAGTCGTTGCAAGCAGCAGCGGCACAAAGATCGATTGCCGCATTGGCAGCCTGAAGCACGCTTGGCGCTTGTTGCATGCAACAAATATGCAAGTTAACATAAGCAGACATTGTTGTTATTGCTGTTGCTGGCTGCTTAACCGCTTTACATGTTTGTTGCTGTTTGTTGTTGGTTGTTGTTTTTGTTTGTATGTATTTTTGTTGTCATTGTAAACATGTATAAATTATGCAAAAGTCGGGGCGTTTAGCAGAAATCATGTTGTACTCTGTGTGCTTGTTGCATGCATACTATGCATACCGATGTTGTGGCAGCTACTGCGAGTCAAGTGTTTGTGCCACAAGACAAGGCGCACAGTTATAGCAGCGTATGCATAAAAAGCGGCTGCTTATCAGCAAGCAATCTTTGTGACACTTTTTCTACACTCACGCACACATACATATGCATGTTGCACGAGCAGTCGCAATTGTTTTTCTTACTATTGTTGCCGCTAACTGTGCCTTGCCACTTCACTGACCACATGCGCACAAACACATATGTATGTGTATTTGCTATGTGGCAAGCGTTGCTTAAGCGCGTTGCATGCCACTGTTTTTCGTGCCACACCAAAAAAAGTTGCTACAAATGCCTTTCAATCTCTAACAAGGCGCAATTATCGCGTGAACATGCATTGCAGCGGTGGCAAGCAGCATTTTTGCGTATATGTGTGTGTGTGTGCATTGCTGTTTCGCTACAATCGCATTCAATGGCCGGTCGTTCAAATGCATGCTGCGCCTCTTTATCATATCAGCAAAGCAAGAAACGTTAAACGTTAACTGCTTTTTCAATGTTTTCACGGCTTTTGTGGCATGAAAAAGTATTTTTCAATTATCTTTTTAAAAATCTAACCCGAAATTAATTTAGCTTCAGTGATTTTCATTAGTGAAAGGCAAACTTTATTTCAGATTTTTGTTTAATGATGTTAGTATATAAACTATTAAAGAGTATCTGCTTCTGCGCCAATTAATTATTTAATAAATGTGTGACTAATTAAGTGAAAAATAAACGCTTCCAGATAAGTACGTTAACCTCGGCTCCACCGAAGCTCTACAATACTTCGCCGGTGCATTTCATTTAGCAGCTTCATGAAGAGAAAAGGACGTACATAAAATTCCAGAACGATATCTCAAAAGCTGAATACCTAGTATGTATTTATACCTACAGACAGACCTCGCAAATCGACTCAGTTCGTCACCTTAACCATTTATATATACATATAGCATATACACTGTATAGGGTGTCTGACGGTTCCTTATGGGTGTTACAAACTTCGTAGCAAATTTAGTATTTTATGCAAGATATAAAAATTAATAGAAATGATTTGGGGTACCGTCGAATTATCATTGAAAAATAACTCTTATTTGTATGCTTTAACTGGTATATAACCTATATAAACTATGGATAAGTCAGCTGCGAATACATTAGGAATTACTGCTGAATGATATTCATGTCAGTCATGATATCTTCGAGAGCTTCACAACCAGTACATAATATAAATATGTTCTATAAGCATAGTCAAAAAGAAAGCCATTGGTACAGCTCAGATTCACTGCAACCCTAAAGGCACATGGTTTACGAACAAATACCAAGGCTTTGCTAAGCAAGTGTAGCTACAGGCTCACAGATTTTTGCAAGTACAGGAGTGTCATGCATAAAAAGTTAATACCTCAAGTTCGCAGGACCAACAGATATGATCACTTCGAAGTTTTGAGGCTGAAAACCTGGAAAAGTATACTGTAAAGGAATAAGTTAGAACTCTTGCAGCACTATAATAGAATTGACAGACGGCAGCGTTAATACGGATTAATTCAGGAGATAGTGAAGATAACTCCATTGCAAACTGTTATTTAATCCTCAAAAGCCACCTGCATTTCCGTTTGTTTAAAATGGGTAATTCTTGCGCTGTTATATTATGATGCTGTTTTAATAAGAACGTTTTTATTCTGTAATAAAAAATGGCTTTCTAAAAATTATTCGGCTAACAACCGCAATGTTTATCTTTTATCCATTTTCATTGAAAACATTATAAAAATAACAATCAGCTGTCACCAACAAATTTGAATCTGGTTAATTGCGCAGTTAATCCGGATTAACACTGCCGACTGTCCAGGCTATAAGAGACCTAAACCGTTCGTAAGGCAGTGGAATTTACGTAAATTTTTTTCCCGCCCAGGACCGTCAACCCGATAGAATTCTATAATTACCACAACAACAACAACCCACTCACATCAATCTCGCTCCGATCATCTTTATACACTGACTAACTCCAACAAACAAAAAAAAAAAAAAAAAAAAAAAAAAACTGAACTAATACCAAAAAGAGTATTTCACTTTAAATTATATTTTTATTTTATATTTTAATTAAACTGTAGTGCAGTGGAGTTAATTTTTGATTCCAAGCTTTCCATCAAAAGCTACCGCTAGATGCCACTGTGATACAATTTCTTAATTATTTGCGAGCTTTAGTCGAAATATACTTTTTTTTTTTTAATGCTTTGAAGGTTGAGAAACTCGGTTTTAGTCTTTTTTCTTTATAAAGGATTCGAGTAATTTATAAAAACATCGGAGTTATCTCCTTATTTTCTTTTCAGGAGTATCGATATTTGTAACAAGGTGATTCAACTAGATGGTGTAGCGTGTTTAATCCATGGATATACCAAACGATCTATCTTTTCACACATTCAAGGTTCACATGTAGCAAATCCTTGCTGTAATCGGCACCCACAGCCAAGATATCAATTAAACATTTCGTAGAGAGCTCAATTACATTGACATTTTTTATTAACAACAGTAACAAGTAAATGCAAAATTCCAAAAAAAAAATTTTAAACAACAACAAAAAATATCAAACAATTTTCATGAACATGAAATGAACCGAAGAGCAACTCACCGATCACAACCAGACACCAAGCGACAGCAATCGAGATAATGAAGTGTAACAACAACAACAACTAGCAGTTAAAATTTTCAAACTTTTCAGACAATATGCTCGCAAGTAGACTTTACAAAAACAATATCATTACTCATACTAACTCTTATTGTATTTGCAACAATGTAAGCGCTCTTCTGTGGAATAATTTCTACAACGACAACCAAAATATTGTAATTTGTCTTATGAAAATTTTACTTTCTTGCAATTTACGCAGTAAAAGCAACAATGAATTTCTTTCCATTCACTGGTAGACAAATTAAGTTCCGTACAGTAACAGTGCTACGTTGCAACACCATAAAATGCAGCAGCGACGCGCTTGATTGTTCGAACTTAGACGACGCATGAACTTGAAGACGCTTTTTTCCGAGGAGCCAAAGCAGTTTTCGCTCTTTATTTAGCTGCGTCATTGTGTGGTACTTAATTTTTTTTTTATAAATATAGTGTACCTTTAAAGACAGCACAGTAAAGGAAAATATTCAAATTTTTTTGCGAGAAATTTTTGGGGGAAAATTTTTTTAAAAGCCGTGAAAAGTTGAAAAAATCGCAAAAAAATAAAAAAATAAAAAAAATTCGCCACGCCACATTTCACTGCCAGTCGCTCATAGCTCACTCATTCAAAGAGTACTGAGCGCGAATTGCATTGACGGCGGCCACAGCGTCGCCGCGGCCATGTTCTGCCTAGCAAATGCCGTTACTTTGTTTGATTGCATATTTCAAAAGCCTGATTTGTAAGCGCCGACCAGGCTTTTCATAGCTTCAACTTCATTGTCAGCGGTTGTGGTGGTCCTGTTGAGGTTAGCGGTGGCTGTCATGGAAAACATCGATATTGAACGAGCGGCTATTCGCGCTACGAGGTCGTAACTTCTTGGCCCTTATGCATACGCTTCGCCGCACCTTTCAGATCTCTGCAATAGCAATATCCATTATTGGAGATTTTTTCTGCAATTTCATTCCTTATATTTTCGGTATTTCTTCCCTCTATTACCGCTACTCCTACCTTCACCAGCTTTTATGCCTCGCTTTGCGGCTTTCTGCATGCTGCAAGTTACTTCATTTTGCGCATTGCACGCTCACGTCCAAAGCAAAGGGCAGTTATCAACACACACACACATACATTGCTGCGTTGACGATAATAATGATGCTGTCGACCGCGTTGAGGGCTGGTTGACGGCGCCCAGGCGGGGCTGGGCATTTTGTTCCAGAAGGCTCGATTGCCGCCAAACGCCTGCTTCTATATACACTAAGACAGCATGTCGATGTGTTAGTTGAAGCGATAAAAATTGGAAAAAAATTAATGCAGGAAATTCTAGTTGAAAACTTTGAGCTTCGCAACTTCATGTTGCAAGGAAACGTGAACATTTTCCAACAATGTCATGTACGCACTACTTTTGCACAGCGTGGGTGGTGGAGAAAACGTAATGTACACAGTCGCCGTTTGCGTAGTCATAGACAAATAGAGGTGTGCGTGTTATTTGTATGGCTGCAAATTCAAGCACACTTTTAGGCGCAGTGAAGCAAAAGTCTGATTTTTGTGAAAGTTAGCGCAGAATTTTCAACAAATATGGCAAAAAAGGCGAAACGAAAGTTGGCTGGTGGATGGTACGCGGCGTATGAGTGATATGGTATGATTTTAAGTGAAAATTTCGGAGGAAGTAAAATGAAGTTGTAGTTGATGTTATTGCTGCCAGTAAAGTTAGAGGCAGAAGATGACGCAAGTTCATTGAAGTAAATATAAAAACTGGATATTGAGAGATATTTGGTGTGGCATATACAAGTATATTTTTATAGCTATTCGCATAAAATTGCAAAATTGTTTCAAGACTATACTATTTAAGGGGTATTATATTCTACAGATTTGAAAAAAAAAAAAAAATTTTTTTTATTTCGCTAGTTTTAATTTAGCAAAATATTTTTCCAAATGAAAATTCGAAAATTTATAGCCGATGCAGTTGATATCTCACGTTCTAATCGCACCATTTACTTGAAATTTCGCAGGAATATCGTTTTAATTTTTTTTGAAGGTCTTTCTTTTTTATAATTGGTTCAAAAACTCGAAAATTTAATTTTTGAATGTTAAAATTAAAATCCAAAATATTTTTACATATAGTGTAAGACATAAATTACCTAATTGCCTCAATTTATCTAGAGTCTGACTCTATGCAATAATTAAATTCTTACATATGTATGTATATAAGCAATTACTGCACCATATTGAAATGCTTAAAATCAGTAAATCTAATATGCTTTCTAAATTATTTTACATCCCAAAAAAAATTCCAACGGCCTACCATCTAAAACCGATTATAACTAAAAATGCTGAACAAATAAGAGGAAAAGCTTCCGGCAAGTTAAGCGCAGTTTTGGCCTTATCGTTTAGGCAAACTTAAGTAATTCGACTTAATATTTTTGCCCGCAGGCTAAAGCGTACCCAACGTACCCGATATACAAACGGCAGCTAAGCAGTCAGGCAACAATAAAATTGCCATAATAATAATAATAACAATGTAGGTTAAGCGCCTCCAGCGCAGAGGTATGAGAAAAAATGGCAATTCAGCCGAAACAACAAATAATGGGTAATAATAATTCAAATTTCTTTATTGCTTAACAGTTTGAGGGGCAATTGTAGGTGGAACACTGAGGAAATTGTTTGTGCAGCATGTATAAGGAAGCTGGTGTATAATGTATAAGAAAGAAAAATATTTCTTTCATAGATAAATTTTGCGATTTCTTTTATTAATATCAGGAATTTATGTAAAATATAATATATGAAAAGTACGATGTGCCCCTTGAAGGATGCTACGGAATTTATGAAGTAGAACACAGAAAAATATTTTTTTTATTGATAAAGGTTACTACTTGTTGAATTAATATCCAGAATGTAAAATATATGAAAAAGTAATATGTGCCCCTTGAAGTATGCTACGGAAAAAATTTTCAGCGAAATTACAAAATTTCTGCAAGTGTACTGACAGAAAGCAAAGCATTTATGACATATATATATGTATATATATATATATATACGAATACACATGTGTGTATGTGTTCCTAGATATGTATATATGTACCCTAAAACCATTTCCCAAACTCTTTATATCCTTAAGCAAACGCATTTCCCCTGGGAGCACGAAACAATATCCACAAAAATTATTGATGGCACTTCGATATGCTAGCAAGCACGCCTAACTACTTACGCATATTAATGCACACATATATATGTACGAGCATACATTTGTATTGTATATTGATATATGCTTGTGCGTAAAGCATAAGCGCGCCTCAGTGTATGCTAAGCCTGCAGCGAAGCAATATGAATACGGAAAGTAACAAAGCAAGTTTCCCAAAAAATAAAAAAAAAAGAAAGTGCGCCTCAATAAATTCAAATGCTTGACATGTTGTTAGGCGAGGAGGCGTGGCGCGCACTCTGCAAGGTGGCATAAAATACAATATTTTGGAATTTTTTTTGCATCATTTAATGAGGAGAAATGGCAAAAAAAAAAAAAAAGAAAAGAACAAAGCATGCAAAGAGGAAAGCAATGTAAATGGAGGGCAAAAAAGCGGTCGTGCCGTGCAAGCGGGAGAGGAAATTGTTATAAGCAAATACAGCTGGAGGCGCTGCTGAAAGTATTTGGGTGCTAAGTTGCCACTTTATGCCAAGACGACTCTATTTATATGTATATATGTTTGTATATATAAATACCACACATTCTAAATAGAAGCTTTTTAGCTGCGAGCTGAAAGCAGCCAGCCTGCCGCACACACCTCTACATTTATTTTGTGCTCAGCGAGGCTAAGTGGTAATATCAATCATTGTTAATGCAGTGTAAAAACTGCGCTTCGCGGCAATTACACCAGCACATAGGTAACTGTGCCGCTGCAAGCAATACACATTTATATAAGCACACATGTGCCATGGCCAGAACAGCTCAGGCGCAATGCAAATATGTGGCAACAATAGACGCAACTTCTTGAGACAAAAATGTGGTTGGCAGGATATGCAGGCGCTACAAGCACAAATACAAGTGATTATTGAAACCTGTTTGGCCTTTTTCAGCACGGAAATACTTTGCAGTTTTCTCCGCAACCTTTTTAGTTGCTCTTTTTCATGTATTTTCTTGTGCTCGTAACACATACAATTTATAAAAATTATTCACGCAATAAATTGTAACGGAATCATAAATAAATARCGGAAGTGTAGGCCGCCGCAGGCATGCTGCGCTGAACTGAGTGCGCGCCTTTGCCACAAATTAATAGCACCGGGATGTTTTTTCTTTCACTGCAGCTTAAGCTTAAGCTGCTATATATATTAGGGTGGGTAAAAAAAATTGAATATTTTTGCTTTGGCTGTCGCATGCTTACGTAGAAATATATACATATACATATATGGTTGGGTCAAAAATAGACAATTTTTTCGTTCTCTGAAAATATATTTTAAACACTTCTAAGAAAACCTCTACAAATATTAGCTCTTTATTTTAACAAGAAGATCTACCACCTCACACTTTTATATTTTTTTTCTTTTTATCAAATACAAAAATTCATATCTATCTTCTTAGTTGGAGGTGAGATATAAAATGGTTTTTTCAAACTTAAAATATTTCTTTTATGAGGGCTCAGCGGGAGAGATTCCCATAGAAGTGTCTAAAAATCTATTTTTCAGAAAACAATTTTTTTTCACCCACCCTAATGTACATATACATATGTGTCTATGTAAGCATGCGACAGCCAATGCTTGGTGCTTCTTCCCGTAAGCCGCTAACTCGGCACTGAGTGTTTCCAGTTTTGCACATCATATTTTATATTAATGATAATTTGTGCTGCCACCCATAATTTGTGTGGGTTACTTGCTTGTGCCACATACAATATCCCGTGGCGCTTTGTCAGCGCTTGCTGCTGGTACAAATGAATACAATTATGTGTGCTAGAGGGGGCTTCACTGTTTTTCGACTGCTTGCTGCTTGTTCTTGTGGCAGGAATTATGATAATCGCTCAAGCAGCAAATAAAATAATATTTCTTATTCATAAAAAATAACAACAACATAAGGGAAATAAATATTCTGCCAGCTTGGTTTAAAAAACCGCTTTGTAATGGCCGAAATTCAGCTCCACTCCCTCCTAATAAACATTTTGTTGCCTTTAACCCTCTACTGTACTAAGTTTTTCTTGCTGTTGTCGTAAACTAATTGCTGAAGTATAATGTTTATGTGCGCATTAACACCCATACAAGCAAGGCTTTAACGCCCCAGCGCAATCACTGCATACTTTTGGGCGCATAAATATCGCGCAGCTCGATTATTTTTCGATAGCTTGACACTCAAACTGTTAATTGCAATTTGGGTCAACTGCTGCGCTATTCCAAGCGTGCCTCTGTCCAGTTAGTCATTTCACAAAAAAGAAATATATTTTTTTTACAAATTTTCGCTGTTCACTTGCGCTCTGCGTCCATTTCGTACGTTAAACCAATATTTATACACTCTTCCCTACACATAACTTCCTCTTCTACGAATTTTTTCGCTTATTGACTCAGGTGTGCAATCCTTACCGTGAACTGCCCAAATGGGAAACGTAAAAAACGCGCAATATTTATGCGTTTTCCAAGCGAAAATTTATGCAGTTCATGCGCCATCTGGCGTGTGCAAAATGGCAGAAAAAACGTGCAGGAAAATAACGAATTCTTCCGTGCCTCTGCTGTGCAATGGCGGAGAAAACGATTTTTATTCAATTTTTACGCTGAAAAGTGGGTCAGTAGTTGGTGCTGGTTCAGCGTTGGAATTGGTGGTGTGCGGCAGCGCTTGGATTGATGCATCGACTCGCATTTGTGGTGGAAATGAAAGCATTTATCAAATTGTTGTGAGTAGAACTTTGGCTATGCGCAAGCATTGATAACAAAATGAAGTTATATTTAAGGGCATTTCATTGCTTGTAGAACAAAATTTTTTCGACGTTTTTAAATTTGATTTAATAGCAGTTCTCTATTGAATGGAAAGCTTTCACACATTTTATTAGCAGAATTTTAGAAATAATATTAAAAAAAAATCCATAATTTATATTCAAAGGAAGCAAATTTTAAATCTAAAAGTGAGAAGATAAAACTAGTTTTGAATTTTTGAAAAGTTCAAAAGTAGCGAATCGAAAAAGTAACTGGTGTAAATTGAGAAGAACTGGTATAAATTAAGTTGACTGATAACATAAGACAGTGAGAATAATCTTCTGATTTTAAAAATTGGAACGTGGCGAATTGAACAAATAACTGGTATAAATGAAGTATAACTGGTATAAATAAAGTAAAATGGTGTATAGCACATAAGACGAATTGAAACGTGGTGAATGAAACAAACAATTGGTATAAATTAAATAGAACTGGTATATAGCCCATAAGATAATAAAACAATTTGTATATTTAAAATATTCGAACATGACGAATCAAACAAACAACTGGTATAAATTAGGTAGAACTAGTATTAATTGGAAGAATTAGAAAGTGACGACACACAACTCGTATAAATCAAGGAATAAAACAAATGAGATCAAATGAGAAACCGTTTATACAGTCGAAAGAATCTGCAAGAGGTTTTGAAGAATTTCAGACCTCTCCCTATATTTCATTGTCCGACTATTAGAAGTAATATAAGTATTAAAAAACTCGCTTGAAAATATATATTCCCATAACATAATTTTAAAGGTAAGGAAGTAAGTGATGAGAATATGTATATTGAAAAATTTGAAAGTGACGAATCGAACGGACAAGTGACATAAATCAAGCAGAAAATAAGTTAGAATTAGTGATTGTTGTGTGTAGTCACAATAATCTGTTAAATGCTTTAAAAACTTTCACATAATTTACTTTCAGTATTTTAGAAGTAACCTTCTAAATATTTCGCTGAGGTATATCTATAGCAAGAAGTAAAATTTAAAGAAAACTGGATGAAAATAAGTTTTCGCAGTTTTGAAGAATGTATAAGTGGTGATTAGAATAATAGAACGGGCAACTGGCATAAATCGAGTAGACTAGTATTAGTAATTGTATTTAGCCCAATATAACACTCACTCAGCTGTTACATATTAAAAGTTATAAGATATACGAAGCTTCACTCACCTTGCCACTCAACACTGCGCGCGCGGCAGATATTTCACTAGGCGGTACTGTGCCCGATTCTGTGCCCAAAGTCTTAATGACATTCGAGAGACCGGAGGGCACTGACAGTCCGTGCGAGTTCTCAGCTCTAACGAGAAAGACATACGATGTGGCTGGTTTCAAACCGGAGATCTGAAAGAAATCAAAGAAGTTAGTAATATTTTCTACAATGGAAGGAAATGCACTGAAATGAATAATTAGGAGAAATTGGTGAGAAATTTAACTGCTTCCCATCGAAGAGGTTTTTAATAAGGTTATATATATAGGCATGCAAGTAGATAGCATTCCTTAAGTAAGAGAAATTTATACTGACATATTTATTTAATGAGAATTTGTATGTGAGATGGGAAACAAGGAAAGCCACTTTAATATATGCAGTATACCTTCCATAACTAAAGATATGAAGACCAGGTGCATGTGTATACCACAAACATATTTGTAACTATCTAACAATGAGGGCACTAAAAACTAGAAGCAGTGCGCTGAGCAAAAATTAGATGCAAATGTGAGCGAGTATCCAGTAGAAAGGCAATAATTTTAGCTAACAGCCGAAACTTGCAAAAAAGCAACTAAAGTTGGGCATTTGCATACAGTTAGCAGAATACAGAAGCTCACAAAGGAATACATATGTGTATGTTATTATGCTTGCATGTGTAGGAGATATGAGAAAAGCAGCAGAAAAAGTGCAAAATTGAAATGAATAGCCGTTTCCATCTATACTAACACTCCTACATAATGTATGCGCAAATTTTCACTGCACACAAACACACACTTAAAAATACTACGCCACACGAAGGTAACAGGACACCTGGCGAAGTTGGCGAATTTTCATTTTCTCTTTTATCTCACTTATTACCGGCTCATATGAGCTCAACTGAGTACTTATGCATATGACTCTGCGGGCGCCTTTAAAATGCCGCTGCAAGTTGTGTATACATTATACTTACCGTTATTTGCTGATCAGGTACACGATGTGCGGCAATCACCCAACCTGTCTGCAGATCCGAACTGAAGTACTCCACCGTGTAGCTGCAAAATGAGAAGAGATAAACGTTAAGAAAGAAAAATTAGAATACCAAGGTTTATATGAATGTGTGGCACGTTGGGCAATGTGACAAAAAAAAAAACAAATGCTTTTCAAATGAGAAATGTGAAGAGCAGCGATAAGATATTGTTCAAAGAACGCCCAGCTGGCCATTAATGGCGCAAATAGACACAGAGGAACATAGAGGAGTGTACAATATATAGTATATACTTATGTATCTATGGTGCTTGTAAGTCATTGAAATTTGCATTTTACATCTAAATTAAGCAGATAATGTTGCAAGCACAAAATAATGAGGAAGAATAGAAATTGTTGAATAAAGTGAAATTGAAGGCAGAAAATATGGTACTCTAATATGCATACAAGGAGGAGGTCAGTTCTATACAAATATATTGTTGCAAATTTCATCTGTGAGATCGTAAACCACTTTATTGTAGATTTCAAAGCTTAAAACCTTCAAAAATTGTTATACGAAAGATATGTAGTAACGACAGAATTTTAGGAATAATTTTGCCGATTTGAAACCGAAAGTACTTGAAGTACTGCACTTACTTAACGCAATAATATTACGTGATATAATAAACACCGAGGTGGAGAAGTTTATTGTGGAACATAAGTCAACACTTGCTTCAAACTGCCTGAACATTGCGGTTCTTTCAATAGCGAGAGGGATTCCATTAAGCTCGCAGTAGTCTACCGAACCGTGGGCTGCGTTCGAAGAAATTACTATCCATTTAGGGAGCAGACCGTGAACTCAAGACTAGCTTAGAAACGCCTAGTCCTTCTCTGAATACCCTAAATATACTTCACGATTTCACTATTATGGGACCCAGACTTTTGAGAAATTATGGGATAATTTTAGATTTTTTCGAAGGCAACTTACGAGATAAATAAAATATATTTTCCAACCCATTTGACATATTAAATAAAGATATATTTCAAAAGACTTTTCAGTTATTAGGGCATTTTTATAAGAATCATTTTCAAAGTAAATATTCTTGGACTCTAATAAAAAAACCGTAAGAAAAGTTCACATCAAGGAGATAAAGTATATTTGATGAAGACATAAAACTGACAACTCTTTATTTTTGTCTTCAACAACTTTGCAATATGTTTATAACGAAGCATATATAGACACCGCTTATATAGAAGAAGAAGATACCGAAGCCTAATAGAATTTTCGAAACACTTGTTATAAGCTCCTGGTGGATGGCCTTCAATACCTGCAGTGAACGACATAATGGATTCAAGGCGCGTTCCACGAAGCGGTTTTTTCAGTTTCGAACACAGAAAAAAGAGTCATAGAGTCCTAAATCTTGCAAATACAGTAGTTAAGCGATGACTCTCGGTTTGTACTTATTCAAAAAGATAGCCCCACTCATTATCCTCATAAAAAATACGTGAATTTTGTGCCCTTAAATCCGGTCATTTCCGACAAATTGCTTCGCCTCAAAAGGGGCAAGTAGTGTTCCTTGTTGCAGCAATATAACCACAACACAGTAATCAATAACCACTCATGACCACCACTGATTTTTTTTACCGATTTCGACATGGTTATTTCGATTTCGTTTAATTTTTGAAGAACCTTTCCACAGATTGTTGAATAGTCTCGAGGTCATATTCATAAACCCATGTCTCGTTGCCAGTAATCATGAATATGAAAAATATAGGGTCTTAAGATAAGTTCTCAAGCATATTTATCAAAGACGTTTTTGGAAAATATTCAGAAATTTTACCCCGTCGGTTTGCGGGGGAAGTTTAAATAGACCAGTCCGAGTCAATTTTGATCATATGTTCCGTTTAACGAATTGCTAAACGATTCATTATTTATCCATTCCGGCTCATAAATACAGAAAGAAATTGTTATAATAGAAATTCAAGAGAAACTCAAAAGGCTTCAAATCTTAGTATGGCTACAAACTTTGAGATTTTTACATAATTCTTTGGAATAAAAGCTCAACTTGATTGAATTACAACCATAATTTGTCAAGAATGAAATCGGGGCAATTGCAATAATTAACTCCTGCGTAGCCATTACTGCAGGTAATTTTGGCAGGACGACTTACATTGTAGGAAGCAAAATATAGATAACGACGCTCATTGCTTTTTTGACATCAAATGCATCGTCCACCATGAATTTGTTCCTTCGGGACACACCGTCAATACCAAGCTTTACATGGAAGTCCTCGAAAGACTCAAACGAAGGGTCAATTGGGTTCGATAAGACATTACAGACGATAGAAAGCTGCACAATGATAACGCCCCGGCTTACACCGCCTTTCTTATGAGCAGCTACCTAACCGGAATACCAACGCTTCAACAGCAGCCTTACAGACCAGATGTGGCCCCCGGACTTGTTTCCTGTTCTTGTTTTCTTGCCTGAAAAGCTGACGAAATGAGATTCAAGCAGCATGCAACTTGGCTCTCAAGGCTATGCCTTCCACACTGCATCGACGCAAAAGGAGCCTATATTGAAAGATTTTAAAGAATTGTAACGATTGGTACATTTTTTTAAATTGACTCAGTCATATTACTTTCCAGACAAACCCTGTATTTGTGCATATATTTGGGACCCAGCATGTGAAATTTTTGTGTTCTGCTTTAAACAAAAACATTGATAATGAACGAATAACAGTGAAAAATAACAGAGATAGAGAAAGCCAGCAGCCATACCGAAAAAATAACGTAGGCATATACTTACTAAAACAACAACTGCATATATTCAAATATAGCGGCATATTTATGCACATAACCTCACATTTTCAAACATTCCACAAAAGTCAATTGTGAAATTTGAAATGTATTTTACAGTTGCAGCTGCAGGTCTGGGCGTGTTTATGAAATGCAAGCAATGCAGAGCTATTTGCTAGCAACAACAATAGAAACAAAAGGCTCGAAAACAATAAACGCTAGCAACTGGAATGTCGATAACAGCATTGCCTGAAAGAAGGATAGCAGCTTTCCAAAAAACGTTAACAAAAATTGGAGGCGTCGACAAAAAATCTAGCCACAAATGCATACGCGCATGTGAGTCTGTGGAAAGTACGCGCCATTGTGTGCCGCCAACAAATTTTAATGATGCCCGAAAAAGTCGAAGCCGGCTAGCTGGCACTGCAACATGCAACTGGCGCACATTCGAAACGGAGAACAAAACTACAACTAAGCATTTTTTGCACTGCCAGCAATTGCTGAGCGTGTTGTATGCTGCCCAGGCATGGCGTGTGCCATTTTATACTTTTGATTATGTTAATTTGCGCAAATCTAAATCGCCATCGCTGAGGCAGCCGCAGCGCAGCGAATGCGAAAAGCAGATGTGGATAAAATTGCTTGCAACAAATAGTTGTAGAAATGCGCTGGAAAGAATCGGAGATTGTTAGCGAGTTGCAAGAATGCATAGCGCGGCCGCAATGCGCGCCAAACGAATGCGATATGCGCTGAGGGTCTTGCAACTAGCGCAGCAACAAAAACATTGACCGCGAAATGGCGGGCGAAATGCATTTGCGTTGCATGTGGCATGCAATGCGCTTACCACAAAGCCACTTGCGGTCAATGGCAAACAATGCACACACACACACACACACATACCCACGTACAACATAATAAAAAGCGCCCTGGCTGCCACAAAGCATAAAATGAAGCAGGCGTTTAGCCACACGGCCGCCGTGTCGAAGCGCGCCGTCACTAATCAGAGTGCAGTTAGAGCTGCAGCCGCAGCAGCAACCGTTAAATGGCCCAAAGCTGCTGTAGTCCCACAAAAAAAAAAAAAAACTGTATTATTCTGTTTTCATTATTTTTTGTAACTGTAACTTTTTTAACGTTGTGTTGCACGTACAATGTGTTGATGGCATAGCACCAAAAACTTTCAAAAATTAAAAAAGGTGCACTGCCACACAGCACCATAAGCTAAACACACAAAAGGCATGCGGCATAAAACCCAAAAAAGCCTTGCCACAAACAATAGTCCTAGCGCATACGTGCTTGCAACACTTGTGTGCCATGTGSCAACAGAGTTGCGGGTTGTAGCTAGCGCTTCCAGACGCGTTCAGTAGATTCACTTAACTTACTATAAGTCAAAAAATGATAGCGTATACAGCAACAAGAGCAGTGTTGTAACAACAACAGTAGTGTTGCAGTGGCCTCTATTGTGCTCGCGTCTATTTTTCGCGTCCGTGTAAAATTCGTTGAAATTTAATCGCTTCACAGTTCAAGTTTCCTGTTGGCAATAAGTGCTTTGTTGTTGCTGCCACGCCTATTAACCGCTATGTATCACTCGGTATTTCTGTGCTGCCACTTATGTATTGTTACTAAAAGAATTCAAATATTCATTGCTGCAAGTTGCAACAGTATAAAGTAACAGTACTTTAGCTTTAAGCGTTAAATAATAGCTGAGGTTGCGGCTCATTAATTGCTGAAAATCTGTTATTTAGACATTTTTTTTTTAAGATAGTATTCAAACACCTTTTTAAGAAATAACCAGCTGGCGATAGATCTGAAGTAGGCCTAAAAGACTAAGATTTAGGATTGGAGTTAGTCTGTATCTGTAAATGTAACTTGGATGGGGGAAAATATACCAAATTTCTTGATTTTGGATCTGGCCCATTTAGGTTGATCTTTATCCCGTTATATTACATCATATATACTACAATAAACTGCAATAGATCCATGCGCTAAAGATCAAAATAGACGCTGACGCTGAATTCAAACAGCATATTCAAGTGGAATCGACAAATATATTTTGGTTCTATACAACGTTCTTGAGTTCGTGAAAAGTTTGTCTGCAATGGAAGAAGAGCTTGCTTAAATTTTGTGTTTCCAATGGAGTCACGGCTAGGGAATATTTGAAAATATCCTAAAAGTTTTTTGGGGGTTCGCGAATTCGATGAAAGTCATAGTCATCGAAAATTTTGAATTTATGAACACTCCATTCACAATTGTGACTGAATTTTTGATCACATACTAAACGACAGTCACCGCATTCGTCACATTAAGTTCCAAGTGACTTTTCGCTCATCTTGAAAATAAAAAATCCTCTTCGGAGAGCCAGTTATGAGTTCACTGAAGTCATTAAAATTCATTAGTTGAAGGTAAGATAGGCCATAGCTTATATTTTATACAAACAGAAGTAGCTTTTTCATTTTGAGATTCAGCATTAATTATTGGACAGTATTCGACCGAATAGACCACGTCTACGCTGCGAAGGAAATATAGCAAACGTACCCGAGAGTGTACACGAAAACCGTGGAGAGTCGTTTTGGCGCCGTTCGTAGCAACTCGGACTATTGTATGGAATGACTTGACCGAATTGCTACATTTGGGGAGAAAACACGGCTTGCTGTGGTTTCTTGGCCGGTGGAATCATCGGTCTATAATTCTTCAAAAATTACGCCGGTGGAACTTAACAGTCAAGAGCGATCATTATCGCGCCATTATAACCCACTATTTGATTTTTGGCATTGAATCTATTGGTCTCGCCAACATTTAGTTTAGACAAGACAACGCAAATTCCCACACATCATCAATCAACGAATTTATTGAAAGAACACCTAGGTGGGGAGATAATTTCACGTTTTGGGCGAGTCGATTGGCCACCAAGATCGTGTGATATCACACAGTTACATTTTTTCCTGTATGGATATGTAAAATCAATGTGAACAATCCCGCTTCGATTCAGACCTTGAAAAGCGTGAACGAGTCATCGAAAATTGTACTAAACGGATGGACCATCTGAAACGCAGTCGCGGTCAATATTTGAAAGAGATAGTATTAAAAAAATAAATGCCAAAGGATGGGCTTTCGAATGATAGTTTTATGTACTGTGTTTTTTCTTTCAAAAGGCAGGGAGCCCAGAAAGGGATCACCACTTTGGTAAGTGAACTTTGCGCCGACTAAATTTTGACTAATTCGAGTCTTATAGGTGTAACAAGCAATTTTTAATAAAATATTGTCATAAAAACTAAAAATCTTAAGCATTTTTTTATTTTAAGAAACATTTTGATATTAAAGTCAAGACGGTTATTGTATTGGAGATTAAAAACGTCTTTCTTAACAAAGTTGTATGCAAAATTAAAACTCTATGATTGTCAGCATTCACGAGCACTCAATTAGGATTATTTTATAGTTATATTCTTGTACTTTTATTCAAAACCTTTAAAATTTCAAAAGGAAGTAGCCACAATTTTGCCACTCTACAAATCGCTGAACCATATTTTCTGCACTTCCTCAAATGCAACTTCTTCATTTGTTCAATATGCTTTATGCCACACAATCCTTCAACTGTTTTTTGCGCGCAACAATATATGAAGCCGTAAAGCAATTTTCCAACCACTTCAAAGCATAAATTCTCGCTTATTGGCGAAATTGAGAGAAATTGCTAAACAAAAGCTAAAAGCAGAAGTCAATCACCTAGCCAGCGCAGCTAGCTCCGATAAAAAAATACAACCCAGCGTCTAGTCACAAAGGACCACAAAGGAGCAAAGTGTTGAAAGAGTAAGGTCGGACGAAGCTCGACCAAAAGTAAAGGCGGTGCAACAAAGCAATTTGCCTAACAACGCAGACAAAGCAAATTGTTGCAAGGAAATTTGTGGTAAATTGGGGAAAATTTCGGTTATTAGTTGCCACAACACAAACATACATAAATACCTGAGGACCTGCGCTGATAAAGGGTTCGCTAACTTTTTAGCAAAGCAAAAGAAAAAATATAGAAACAAAAGAAAAACCAAATGAAGTTGAAACAAAAGCGCAAAATTCAAATTAAAATCAAAAGCATAAATAAATGGCTAAATGTAAAGGGCAATAAGCAAGCAACCGGCTTGTGTGCATCACTCACCCGATAATTGGACTAGTCACTCCCGGCTTATCTTGGCTGCGCGACCAACGCAGCGCGATGCTGTGCTGTGTGACGTTCACCACCTTCGGTGTGCCGGGCGGTGCTGGGTAGGCGCTTGGGTCCACAGAGCGGTGCAGCAGCGATGAACTGCCCTTCTCCACCTGCCATGCAACACGGTACAAAAACAACAGCATAAAAAACCAGTTTAGTTTGTTTCAGTTGAAGCAGTGATGAAGATGTGGCGCGATTGGGCGATGAGTGTAGCCGGCAATGCAGTTGTGCAGTGGTTGATCATACACATTATTGTTGTTGTTATTTTTATGTGATTCGACGCATTATAAACGGTTGTCGATCGCCATCGGCGATATGTCATCACAGTGCAGCCAAATAGCACACGCGCAAAATGCAAACATGCAAAGAGAAGAAAGAAGTGCAAAATATGAATAAATTGTGGTAAAAATAAAAAACATTTCAAAATTTTTATATTTTGAATATTGGTTTTGGTCAGTAGTTTTATTATAAAAGTGTATGTTTGTAGATGCTTGCCGTCAGCTTCCGCAGAATTGTAATTACCGTTGACTGACATGCATGATTGGCATGTTGATAGACAGTTCGCCGTCATAGAACCATCGAAAAGCTCTTATTATTTTTTGAAGGGGTGATTTAAACCATATGCAACGGTAATCCTGTTTGTGGGAAAAGTAAGCGATTAGCAAACTTTAGGGTTCAGTGGAGTAATTATAATTTGATGGATTTATTGTTAGCTCTTGTGAGATTTTGACAACTGAAAACTGCAGTTAATAATAAAAAAGAACCATTTTTTTTTTTAAATAAGCAAGATAATGAACCACGCCAGTCTAATATACGGTGGTACATTTTGTACTATTATTCATACTATATAATAAACTATTCAATACAGGGAATATTTCATTTACGAATAAAGGACAAACAAATACTGACGAACAAGTCTTTCTGTCCATTTATTTCCCTGTATTTCTTATTTATGAATTGTTTCGACTATCCTATCTTCTAAGTTGCTTCAAACTGGACACAGTGTGCTAAATTTAGCTAAAATCGGTTCAGTAGGTTAGGAGTCCATCGCGGACAAACAACGTGACAATTAGTTTTTATGTAATATAATATATAAATCGAAGGGTGAGCATCAGAGAGATAACAGAGCATTTCAACATTGCTTATGAATTAACCCAGCAAATTTGGGTTAAAATTTTCGATAAGAAGCCTGACAATGTTAGGCTCATATCAAAAGACGTGAATCATTTGCAAAAACCAGGTCGAGTAGATGTTGCAAAATAGATAAATAACGACGTAGTTGAGGACCCTATATTCATACAACGCATCACTACTGTTGACAAGACAGATGTGTACATAAGATGATCAAAAAACAAAAAACAAAAAAAAAAAAAAAAAAAAAAAACTAAATTCGTTGAAGGCTAGCTCAACCGATACTTATAACAACTGTATGGAATACTGGAAAATTATGTGCTGGCTTATTGGTTTTAGCTCAAAACGAGTCTATTTCGTAGGCCATAACAAATATTTGTGTGAAAATACGAAAATTGTAATATTTTATTATTTTTTCCAGTCCGGGTCAAATTTGATCAGATGGTATTGCTTGCGAACCGCTAATATTGGTTTGCATTATAGCTTGTCACTTTAACCAACTATCAAGGAAATATTTTCAAGATCAAAAAGTAGCATTTTGGACATTTTGCGTTATTTGTGAGAGCATTTTCAATTAAAATTCAGCAGGCCTATGAGTTAAAAAAACTTCATAATGTACTTTCCTATGGATAAAACAAAATATTTATCCTAACCTTCATTTAAGTTTATGACGTCAATAAAGACCAACATTTTTTTTACTCTTGCAACATGATGCTAGAGAGTGTAATATTTTTGCTCGCCTAACGGTTGTACGTATCACTTAAAACTAATCGAGATAGATATAGACATAGTCCGGGTGACTGTATGTTTGTCCGTCCGTTCATCAGCGCAAGCTATCACTCAAGTAAAACTGTAGATATCTTGATGAAACTTGGTATTCACGTTCCGTGCCAAAAACAGGGCGATTTCATAAGACCAACGCCACGCCCACAAAACGGTAGTTAAAGAAATTGTATAACGTGCCATAACTAAGCACTAAATTAAGATGTAATTAGGCACAATGCCATTAGCAAGGGGCACCGGGCGGTGAAAAATTTTGAAAAAGTGGGCACGGTCTCGCCTTCAAATAAATTTAATAAACATATATGTATTATATAATATACTAAACCACTTAAACTATAACAAACAAATTTGCTGAGCGCAAGTGCTATAAGAATTTGCACAAACGGAAGATGACCCCGCTCACACCTCATATAACGATAACAAATCAATAACTAAATACGCCGGAGGCATTAAATTTTACTTCCGAGATGGTATGAGAGGACTTAAATGGAGGCGGGGTTGAAATTGGACGATACACAAGCAAGGCGCCGACCACTTTTAGGTGATATCACACAACCCGAGACGCGCTCGACCAATTGCAACTAAATTTGGTACGTGACAATCTTCTAATATTTTCATGTTACAGTGTGAGTAAATGGGAGAAATCGAACTATAGTAACGCTTAGTTACCATATAACACAATTTTAAATTTCTTTTGAAATTTTTACTTTCCAGCACACAAATCAGGAACGAATTAATACGGATATATCATGAAAAAACTTTACACGAATAGTGCTTTTGAGATGTGCCATCTTATGGCTAAAGAAAGCATAAATCGAACCAAAGCAGTTCAAGCTCCTGGGTACTGAATATGTGGACCAAGTGTTTATATACACACAACAACTTTGCTTCCGCCGTTTTTTATTTTTTTTTTTTTTTGTAAGTTTAAGGCTTTATTATAATAAAAACGGTCCAAAAGTGTTTTCCCTTATTCCCTCAAAAAGCGATGCTTTTGATCCATTTTTTTTGTAAACTAGCCGCACTCAGCCGCGCTTTTCTTGGAATTAAAAAATAAAAGCAAAATTTCCCGAAAGTGTCTAGAATTCGGCTCAAAACGTAACATTTTCAGTTGAGAACAAGTTCAGGATGCAAACAGATCTCTACAAATATTTTACTGGGTTAATGTTGACACAAATGTCCAAGACCCAAGACCTAGAGTTATAGTTTACTTTTTACCAAAAACAGCGGTCAATTTGTGAGATATAGTTGAAATTGAGAGAGAGAATATTTTCCTGATAACAGCATCTCTGTGTATAAAGAAAGGGGTTGAAACGAGTCAATATTTCCCTAGCTCACGTATACCTAATACAAAGATTTTGAACTTTTGACTTTATACCGCATATTTCGAAACATATATATTAGTTATCCTAGCAAAATTGAATGAGCGTGTTTTTCTTATAACGAGGCATATCTGTGCTTAGAATGAATAAAATCAACTGAAAACTCGCACTAGACTCCACATAAAACTATTTACCTGAAGATACTTCCCTGGCTTTGGTTCTGTTAAAGGGCAAGATTGCATGTTCGGTTATACTTATCTCGTCTTTATTTGTTTAACTAAGTACTTATCCATCTTAGCTTCATCATGATAGCATTTCCAACCATTTCTAAGAAAGTAACATAAGCGAAAACTTTGTATGCAAAAAATATCATTATTTATAGTAACTGAAATATTTTTTCGAAGTAAAAGTTAACCAAATGTGGTAAACAAATCAATAACATCACCAAGTATTAGCATAAAAAAGCTTTCAGGTGTTGAAAACAAAATACTAATAACAAAGTAAGATCCCTAAAGCAGCGCTAAACACAAGCAGAGCATCACTAATCCCCAGACACATTCAAACGTATGCTCACACTTTGTCAGTAAAATGGTAGAAAACATGATTTTAAAGTGTCGCCGCCGAAATAACTGTCATGACACGCCTGACACACAACATAATTTCCATGTTTTATGCCACTTACACGTCTCTTATCTGGGCAAATGTCAACATTTTCGCACGCCATAAATTCTGGCAGGACAAAGTGCAGAAAATAAGGAAAAAACATAGCGGATTTTTGAAAAGCAACAAAATTTACGTCATCTTCTCACAAACTATTTGGCCTTAAGGCAACATCAGCAACATTTACAAAACCTTTATGCCACATTTACGTGACAATTGCGTTGTGGCACAGCGAGTGTCACATAAATTGCGCATTTTATATGCCGCGCTGCCAAATGCACCTCGCTGCCTCTCCATGTTGGTACGTGTTTGGGTGCCTTTGTGTGGGTCAAACGGCGCGGAAACTATCAGCGCGCTTGTTGGCGTCGCAATCAGTGACAGTTATGTCGCATGCGTTTGTGCGTGATTTTACGCGCCACTTTGTGTAGCCATGCACTTTGTGCATCAAAAGTGCTTTTCGCGAAAATCATCATCTTCGCGAAGCAGCAATTTAGCTGCACAAGTAAATTTGTGTCTGTGTGTGTGTGCCAGCATTTTTATGCGGCAAGTGGCTATGCGCGCTTCTCACAATCGATCGCACTTATCGCTGAGCCGTCATAATTTACTAATAAAATTTGCATTTTTATTAATATTCCAGCGGCAGCAAAAACATGCGCGTAAAATTGTTGCAACAAAAAATTGGTGGCAAGTAAAAAAATGCGAGCGCAGGTTTTTGTGTTTCTGAAACTTTTTTTCTTTCTTTTTCAATTTTTTTTTGCAAATTTTTTGCATGCCACAGCCCACTGTGCAGCACTTTGTCGCTCTAAATGACGCGTAATTGCGCATAATTTTAATTTTTTATTTTATTTTATTTTTGTGTATATTAATATTTAAAATTCCTGGGCGGAAAGGCTGCTGTTGCAACAGTGGCAGCTTTTGATGGCCGCTGCTGTTGCTAGTTATAGGTATTGTGTTGCACGGCCGCAATTTTCAACTCAATTTGCATAAAACAATTTAGTGGGCTTGACGAGAGCACACTCGGACGCTGATGAAGGTGACAAGCTTGCATGCAATTCCCGTACATACATACTATATGATGTTGCATACATACACTTATACATGTAAATATGTATATTTTTCTCGATTTATGCACCATTGTGACCCACCAACGCCTGCCTAATTGCTCTTTTATCAGTTCTGTATACCGTTCTCTCCGTTGGCCGAGCGCGTCTCAGCTGCCGAAAGCCTGCCTCAAACCACAATAGCTTGCAACGCGTTGCTGCCACGTTATTTGGTTTGTGGTTTAATTTTTGCAGCCTCATTTTATTAAGTATTGTGGAGATTGCAAAAAAGTTAAGTAAAGTACAAAACTACAAAAAAAATATTTAAAAAAAAATTGAAAAATAAATTCACAAAAAAGTGCAAACAAATTCTTACAGCACTTTCATTTGCAAAAACTTGACTCTCATCCCGTCAGACATCAAGCTCCAACCCCACGCCTACCTCTCAGCACACAAAGAACCTTTGCGCCATACCCTCCAACAACATTGCACTCATATCAAGCGCACACACACACACACAGCTTAATCGGCGCTCATCTTGCTGGCGGCAAACTTATGCCGGCTGCATTTTAATATTCAACTGCATTTGCTGAAGTTCCTTTTTCATTATTTTTATATTTTTATGAATTTTTGGTCGTTTACTCTTTGACTCCTCCCTCTGTCTGTCTCGCGCATTTTTTCACCATATTTTATGCCGGCCATCAATCAGTTACAGGCCAACTTTTTACATTTGTAAAACAGCGAAAAAATTGAAATTAATTGATTGCCCTTCGGTCAGCAGTTAAAAAATGAAAGCCAAAATAAAATTGATTTCCATAAAAACCAAGAATTATAAAAGCAAAAGATCATGAAAAGCAAAAATAAAAATATTCAACTGTTTGTTTCATCTCCTCCCAGCTGCTACGAAATTGCTTGATAAATTACACTTCATTCATTGGGCGCTGATTTTTACAACAACAACTATGCACAACGTGCGTGGCAATCAAAATTGTTGCAAGCGACACCCAGTAAGCAAGCAAACAAATTTCGATTAAATTGCCTCCGATCATTAAATTGCTTATCACACAACGCTGTGTATTTGCAGGTATATACATACATATGTACTTACTTGTATATGCGTATTCATATTTGTATGTATGTATATGTATGTGTATGAATATTTTTTCGGAGAATTGCATTTATATGCCTGCCAAAGTCCATTCATCGCTGTGCTTGCCCCAAAGCTTTGCGATATTTCATTGCCCAATATTATTACAATGTATGTATGTATATGTAATGGCCTGTTTTACTTTTTATGAAAGGCAATTGCTATGGGAAAAAATCCTTTGACTCTTGAAATATACGCGTTTAATAAATGGCATTAATATTTAATTTCTTATTTTTACTAAAATATATAAATAAAAATCTTAATTTTCTGCCTTTCTACTAGAACTACTTTATATAGGTAGATACGTAACATACACGTTTAGATAAACAACGTTCTTAAAGAATGCATTTCAAAGACTCATTTCTTTAATGACGGAAGCCAGCGAAGATAGGTAAGATTCTAAAATTTTTAAACTCAAACTGCATATTCGGAGTGCACCACGAAATTCTGCCGATTAATCGTCTATTTTCGGGCCGTAAGATCCAATAGCGCCATCAGCGCCAATAATAATATATTTCATGACATCCTGCTTTCGAAAAAAGTCTAGTGATTTCGGAACCATGCGTCCTTTTACTTTCCTTAGGCGCAACTGATCCTTCAAAATGGTGTTCAATGATCCCTCTGATATTCCAACGACACCAGTAAGATCTCTGACTATTAATCGTGAATTTTCAAGCACTAATTCTTTTATTTTAGTGACGTGTTCATCATCAGTTGATGTTGATGGTTATTGTGAATTAGATTGGACATAAACGTGTTCTCGATTCTTATTGAATAATTTGTTTTAATCCAAAACACGTCCTCGAGACAAATAGTTATGACCGAAGACCTTTTCCAACATTCAGAACGCTTCGGCACCAGAAATTTGATTCCACACACAAAATTTAATGGAACTTCTTTGTTGAATAACTTCGCTCATCGTAAGAATCACCGAATGCACTTTATGTACCTCAGAAAGACAAGCCTATACAAAAGCCTAATGATTATTTTGATTTGACATATGGCACAGATGCCATTGACATACATATGTATGTAAATGTAATATAGAAAAAAATAATTCGACGAATGGATTTTTGCGTCTACAGTAGTATTGCACAACCACTTTAGAGCGAAAATGATCTTTTGATTACTATAAAATTTAGTAAATTATTTAGATAAGTCAGCTGTTGTAAAGGGATTAATACAGAAAGTGGTCTTCGGACCACAAATTCCATAGGCGCAGAAATATCGAAAAAAAAACTTTTGGGTTCCAAATTCGGGTATTATTCGGGAATTTTCTGATACTTTGGGAAAAGGTATGTAATTTATTTTATTAAATATACTTAGATACTCTGTTTGAGAAACAAAACAAATTTCAATAAGTAAGTATAATGATTATTATGCATGAGCGAAATATTACAAGTCGAAAGAACGAACGAAAGGTGTGCTTTGCTAAGGTAAAAAACATATGTTATGTAACGAAGGGTGTGTTTATTAATCGCTACAGGGCTAAACGGTGCAAACCTGAGGTGGTTAAAAAGTATAAAACCTTTAGAATCATTGGGACCAATGCAATAATTCTGTTTTGATGGCGACATGAACAAAAAATATTCTGACGAATATTAGACAAAATCTTGGCAAGTTCTGAGAGCTTATTTGACAGCAGTTTACTTTTATTTGGATGAGAATAACTACGCGACATTTTCTTAATACGAACTACTTGTCTCAAATATTTGACTATAAATTATATTTATTTTCCTCTTTGTCATTGTCATGAAGTAAGCCCGAATTTTCTGAGCCATTGTGGTTTAATATCGCACATTTCTTTGAACCCGATCTGTAGCTTCTAATCAAGGCAGTAATTTTATCTCCAAGACATAACTGAGCTGAACTTACTGCTTCAAGTCGGTGTGGTGTTTTGAGTGCCACCTTTGGGAAATATTTCAGGTGAGATTAGTTTCACTTATCTTGCGGATATTTCGTAGCGCTTAAGCGCGATTTGATTTTAAATATTTTTAAGTAATTAAAACTCGGTACTGGTGCCTATTTAAATCGATAATTATTAACCTCTGAGAAACTTAAAGGCATAAATGTGTACAAATTCCTGCCCGACGTACGTTTTTTCTAACATTTAAGCTTATTTATAACCTAATCCAAAGAGTAGAATATGTATAGATTTTGGAACATTTTCCAATCATTTTGATATTTGTAGCAATTATAAAATTCACCGATGTATAGTAGATTTAAGTTATTATTATTGAGTCCATTTTTGTAGAGCAGTACATTTCCTCAAAAACTATTAGTTTTGCAATTTAAATTTAATGCTTTTCCATTGAATGTTAAAATTCATAATAAAATACTTTTTCCCTCAAATAATCAAACTTTAAATATTAAGATTAAGATACTATTTTGTAGAGCTTTTAATTTTCCTCATAGAGTTTGAAAGGAGATATATTTTTACCAATAGTTCGAAGCGACATTTGAATTTTCTATCTTATCTAATAAGAGATACACGACTGGCGCGCTGTTGTTAACTCGGCTATAATCGCATAAGCGGTGCATATGCCAGTAAAGAAGAAGAAGAATAAGAGAAAATAGAAAACCATAACGCAGGGAACATGCTTGTAACGTACTTGGAGAGTACTCGATTCATATGTATATGTTGACCGCTTCAACTCATTCCTGCTATGACTCACCGCCTTGCTCTCATCAGGCTAAATTCATCGAGATTATCTGCAAAATTTCACTGAAGTAAAATTATGCTTTTCCTTAAAAACTTTATTACTTTGCACTTTGATGTTGGCAATGCTTGCAAAACTATGCGCGCAGCTAACTACAAGTATGCTCAGATTCATGGAATATCCAGTGGAGCAGAGTGAGCAAATAATAAGTAAATTAAAAAAAAAAAAGTAATTACAAAAACAATAACAAACTTTTGTTGTATCGCATGAAATTAGCATCATTTGTTTAGCGGCGCGTTGAACATGTGTTCTACAAGCTGCACATGCACAGCTGCCACACACACATAGGTGAATATGTTTGCGTTTGTATGTTTGCCACGCATACGCGTGCATAAAATATTTGCAAGTGCTTTAGAAGTTTTGCGGTATGCATCATAAAAATTTGATTTGTGAAACGCAGTGCGTATAAAGTGAGTATTTTTGCGCCACATGCTACAAATGCCGCTTAAGAGCGCGTTGCACAAGCGTACGCACTAATCCCACTTATTACTCACGCACTTACACGCCATATTAGACATACACACATATGTGCCACACACAACCAGCCACTCGCTGTTCGCCATTTAGCGCTGCTTGCCACCGACAAGCGACAGTAGCATGCCTCAATCACTTCGCTCCCATCGCTCAACATTGCCACATTTGTTTTGCAGTTTTTGCACAACTTTATCGCTTTCGGCTCAGCGATTTTCCGCTGAATTTATTTGTGCGCCAGTAAATTTTGCAAATTTCGCATCAAGAAAATGCAAATTAAAATATTTTCATTGCTCAGCGCTGCACATAGTTGTTGCTGTGCTGACGCATTTTCGTGTGCATTGGTATGTTGTTGTTTGTGCGGAATTATGCACAATTAAATATTTGGTGGCGCAACAAACGGCTGTAAATTTTGACGAAAGCTCGTTGATGCGCAGAGTTTTAGCATTCCTGCTTTGGGCACAATTCTCTCTAATTTTTGGTGCTTAAAATCACTTGCGGTGCTTAAAGTTAGTGTTGTACGCAGTAGTTTTAATAGCACATGTGTTCGAGGAAATAGTTTGAGTACTAATGATACTTCCAATTCCAAGTGGAATTATTTGTGAAAAAATCTTTTTCTCAAGTTATTATGTTCCAATCATGCTTGAAGCAAATTGGATCGCTGCAATAAAAAGTGCTCAAAAGTCAAACTCAAAACTGCCCAAATTTTGAGAAGAAAAGAGAGAGGCTAATCTTTAAGTTCCTCGGCGAAACTGGAAAAGTGATGGAAATGCTATTAACGGTGTGAATAGATATAAGATTCTAAAAGAGTTTCTCCACAATTTGGTTATATTCTAGACTAATTTCGGACTTCAACAGATTGTCCCTAACTTTTAAGTTTTTTCAAAAAGTCTGCCGATTTTGTACTATTTAACAAAGTGTTTATTTATTCATGAATATATATATATTTTCCCCTTCAAAGATCATCCTCAGGTTTATGGCAAGAAGCTGACAGATTTGGTTAACATGAGAGTTGTTCCAACAAGGCAACGCCAGGCCACACACATCAACAGTATCTCAGTGGAGCTCCAGAGCCAGCTTGGAAGACTCTTATACATCTATCTTATGGTCCGTATCTGGAGACTAGTGATTACTACTTGTTCCTGATTATACAAGTACAAATACAAGACTGGTGAAAGATTCGCTCCAAAATCAGTTAATGACAATTTTCGGTCCCAGCCTTTGACAATAGCAATGAGTCCTTTAATTTTTCTTTCAAAATTGTGCAACTAAATTGAGTTTTATAGTAATGGTGAGGATATTTTTCAGGAAAAGTTAAGACAAATGAGGGACTCGGTGAAAATATTTTGAGCAATTGTGGCAACTATAATGTGGACGTTTAACAGTCTTGGAAGATGTTGAGACTTAAAAAGAGGGCTCTTTATTTTTCTGTAATTTTAGAATAGAGGTATCGATAGTAGATAAAAACCGCTGAAAATCTTTGAATCATACTCTAGATGAGTTTTTTCAACCTAACAATGAAAAAAGCGACTGAAACGCTTTTTACGAAATTATTTTTATACTTAATTCTCACTCTACTTATTTTTCGAACCTATAAAATATTCCTTTATTACTATTTGAACCACACTCGCTCTAACCGACCTTAATTTAATCTTCTCCCACCATAAATCATCGGTTTCTATTATATTAAAGCCATATTTCTATATAAACATCCTAAACAACAAGCCTAAAAAGTTAAAAAAAATATATATATATATAAAAAAGCCACTAATGAACTCAATTACTAATACATATTATTTATCCACAACTAAATATTCGCATCCTTTTTACTAACTTCGTGGCGTCGATATCGATTGATTATATTTGCATAAATATACCTCAGCCGGGACATTTATACAATATTTACACGGGTAAACTTAATAGCCTATAAATTACAGCGCGGTAATTAAAGCTGCTATATTTTGCATGCGCGCTCCGTTCTCACATTCCTTCCACTTCACTCCCTTTCTTCTTCTGCACTGTGTATTCTAGCTTGCTGAGGTCACAACCACTTTTAAAATTAAAGTGCATAATTCAAAGTACACAACATTTACAGCAAATTAATTTTAAACATTTATTGCTTTCAACTGGGTTGCCAGCCTGCCTGAAAGCTAACAAGCCTGCGAGACAGCCGATTGGATGGACGCTCGCAAAAGCAGGATTTAAATATACTAGTAGCCGAGCAGTCGAGCAGCAGCAGYGGGCATAAAAGTCTGCTCAAACCACAGTGACCGCCCAAAATGAGGGCACAGTAGATGAAGTGGCTAGGCAGCTGTGGCACGCTTGGGTCACTTAACCAGTGATTGGACATAGGACGTGCAACGACGAGTATTTGTTGCAATATTTTGAATGGACGCAGGCCGTGGAAAGGCGAATTGAAGCGCAAATATATGAAGGACACATGTGTAATATTTATATCTGAATTAGTTTGTGTGTCTGTATGTTTGCGTGTGAGCATGTGCATATTTACAGTTATTGCCATTTTGTGGTATGACGCGACAATTATGCCATAAAATTGAATTTATGAGAGACAGCAATACTGCCAGCCATGACAACAACTGAAGCCCGGTGTCTGTGCTTATGAGCCGCAGAGTGCGAAGGTGTCAAGAGAGCTGGGCGAGGTTTTAAAGTGTGGTGACACACAGGCGAAGCCTTTAAATAAATATTATATTAAAAGCGCATTTTGGCGAGCTTATTAGGATATCGTGTGGCATATTTTGTTTGGCGACGATAGCTGATTCCGATAAATATTTAATTTGTGAATTTTGTGCGAGTTTTTCTTTGTTTTAGTTGTTGGGTATTTTTGTTGCAATTAGCTTTAAATATTTAAAATGTAATATTGGCAGTTATTTGTGACAAGGTTGGTTAAATAATAAATAGAAATTGAAACGTACCGTTAACGTTGCCGACCATGAGGTCTCGCCACTCTCTGATGATGCGGTGCAAGTAAATAGGCCGGAGTCACTTTGTTGTAAGTCTTAAAGGAAAGAAAAGTTATTTTAAAAAATTAAAAAAAAAAAATGTTGATTACTAAAAATGAAAGGAAATTTATTAAAAAAATTGTATTTATTATTCAAAATTTCGAGATTTCAAAATACATCTTTTTTAAATATGCCTTTTTTTAATTTTTTCTAATAAAAGTTGGATTTTACTACTACAGGAAAGATTTTGAAACTTTTTTAAATTTATTTCAAAATGTTGAAAATTAAATTTCATATTTTTAAGGCCTTAAATTAAAATAATAAATTTTAAGGCCTTGATTTAATGATTTCTCATTTAAAAATAGCTGTTCGTGGGTTATTTGGCTACCAAACTTATTTAGAGACAGCATAAATGTAGGCGAGTTTTATGTTAGCATGCAAACTAAACATGAAATACAATATAATAATTAAAACGTTGCCTACATTTGTGCGCATAGTTTTTATTTAGCCGCGGCGCGCACCCTTTGCTACATACAATATGGTTATTATATCTCAATATCTACTAAATTTTCATAAAAAAAAAAAAAACTCAAGAAAAAAAAAAGGAAAGTGGTAACTAATAATATCTATGGATTTTAAAACTTATTTTCAAATGTTGAAAACTAAATTTTTTTTTTCGTAAACTGTAACCTTTATTAAAGACATTAATACAGCAGCTATTTAAGGATTTTGCATTAAAAATAGCTTCAAATGGTTTACTTTGCTACCGAAATCATTTGGAGACACCCTAAATATAGGCAAGCTTTATTTTAACATGCAAACTAAACACGGAAGAAAATAAGTGACCCACCCATGCTATATACAATTTGATTATTATATTTCAATATTAATTCAGTTTTCATGAAAAACTTCGGAAAAACAAAACAAAAGTGGTAGCTAATAAAATACGTATTTAATTATGCAGATTTATTTTTATATTATATATATTATTAAAATATAATATTAAACTAAAAGAGTAAAGGCTATTGTAGCCATCGACCCCATAAATATTGTATTCAAATTTCGGTCTACTAAAACTTAAACAAAAAGGTATAATAAATTAAATTTCTCATCGTTACTCACCATCGATACGCAACGATCCACCCTGCACTATTGTATAACGATTGCCATTCTGCAGCATTGTGCCATCCTTGTACCACTTGACACGTGGTGTTGGATTGCCTGTTGCGCGACATGGTAACATGGCAACACTGCCTTTGGGTAACGTTTGATTTGAGGGACCAATTTGAATGATCGGCGGCGGTGTGTCATCTACAGAGGTAACCTATAGCGACAAATAAGACAAGAAAGAATGTGGTATTCATTATAACAAAGCTGCTGGTAGCAGGTAGATGTAAAATTTGCCTACAAATAGACAAAAGGGCACTCATAGAAACCAAATAAGGATATTAAAATTCACACAACAGAAATTCAATTAAGTATGAATAGTGAGGAGATGTAAAAAGCATTGTTGAATTAAAGATGGAAGCATGTTTAAATTTCACGCTGATTTTTGGTTAAAAAATATTAAAGTTTAGTGACTACAGATAGTATTTCTATGTTGCTAAGTCTCATTAATTTTTCTGCTATAAATAGAGGAAATATAGTGATAAGTGTATACCAATAATGGTTCAACTTCTTCAAAATAGTTTTGGAAAGCATATTGTCCAACTTTTTTCCACTGGGTATTCCATAATTATTTTAGGACTTTTTGTGCTTTACATTCATACTTGTTAGTAGATGATAAATCGAATTTCCGAATATTTTTTGTAAATTTCATTTTCAATTGAAGCTGCTAACCGGAGCCATTTGTGCGCTCACCAACAAAAACAATACCCAAAAAAATTGTAAAATTACAATCCTTTGTGTGCACAAAGGCAACCATGGTTACAATTTCGTACGAATTGTCTCTCGTCATGACAATGTTTAACTCAAAGCCGTAAGGACAACTGAAATGGCTGCCAAATACAACCAACAAATAATGTGATGGTATTGAAAAACAAATTATGGCAAAAAATATATTTCAGCAATGAAATGTTAAAAATATATTTTCAAATGTGGAAAAAGCGTAACTGAAACTCTTTTAAGACCAGCAAAGGTAATTTGATCCAATTAAATTACAAAAAAGGGAGCATGCAATTAAAGAGAATGAATTTAAAATATTTTTGCCATGTTACTAGACTCAGTGTATATACTCATACATATGTACAAATATATACTTTTTTGGCTTGCAAAAATTGTCATTTCTTCACTACAATGCAATTTTGCATCCTCCTCTTTATCACACTCCTACAACTCTTGGTGGGCCAAGCACTCTTGTGCGTTCGGGTACTCTTAAATATGTGCATAAATATATTTAAAAATCTGTCTGTCGTGCTGTTGCCATCACTCACCTGCAAGAATGCCCGTATCGTCGTCGAGTCCACCACGCTAAAGGCCGAGCACACATAGTAGCCGGCATCGTCCTTTTGCACGCCACTCAATTGCAGTGTGCCCTCGACGGAGACATGCATGTGGCCGTACGAATTGTTGGGAAACATCAGCGTGGAGGAGCCCTCTTTTGTCCAGAACACCGATGGCGGCGGATTGCCATCGGCAACGCAAGGAAACTGTGCAACGCCGTTGAGACCGACCTTTTTATCTTGCGGCTTCACAACGAATGTGGGTGGCGCTGGAAGGGAAGTATGTTAAAATAGCGGAAGAAATTAATTTAAATTATATATATACTTTTGTTACTTTAAATATTGCCGAGCCTATTTTATTATTAATTTTTTTAGTTTTAAATAATAAAAATCAGCTGATAAGTGTAAGGCAAAAATGTGAGCAAAGTCTAAAAAATATCTTTAATTAACAATTGATCACATTTGATCCGGACTAAGAAGAAAACCTACATTTTCAAGTATTTTAAAAAATATTTCTGAGCCAGTAAATACAGGCTAAAGCTAAGTCCAACTTTTTAAACACTTGTTATAAGCCTATGCGGGGATGGCCTTCAGTGTCTTGGGTTTTGTTCAACAGTTTCAACGTCATTTTCAGAAATCTACGCCTTGTCACCTGTAGTAGTACTTTTTATGATTGATAAAATCATCTACATTGTCGAGTACCTTTTCTGTGACCTCTACTCGATGTCGTTTTTGCATAATACTCAAGTTTTTTGGTACGATTCTGGTATTGACCCGCATCATTTCCGAAAAAACAACCAAAATGTTTTGAGTCGATCCATTAGAAATATAGAGATTATTCGTCACTGTTCTTGAACTTCTTCAATGTTATCGCAATTAACAGAGTTGGATGGAGTTGTGCTCGTGATGAAGTACACTCACCGAAACTGCAATTCGGTCCGCGGCAAATTTGATCATTTAATAAAGTATATTTGTCAAATTTGATCTTATGATAAATTATACTTTTCTTAATATTTTATTATAACCATTTATTTAGTAAAAATGTAACATTAATTATTTTTTTTAAATTTTTATAAAAATCCTCGATAAATTTCCCGTTAAAGAATTCTAACTCTAATTTTTATTTTCTACTAATTTCACATTAAAATAACGAACTCCACCATTTCATACCAAAACCGTTAATTAGAAAAGTTACGCGCCCATTTTACCATGTACTCACTCCAAACCACTAGACTAGTTATGCCTGCGGCTCACTGCGCGCTGTACCCGCGCACACAATTAATACCAAAATTTAGAAAATTTGCACTCTCTAAGCACCCACACTCCCGCTCCCCTCTATAGTATTCTCGTACTATGTAGTATTGCCGAACACTTACCGTGTACTGTCAGCGAGGCGCGTGCACTTATTTGACCGACACTATTGTGCGCTTCACACACGTAGGTGCCCTCATCGGCTGGCGAAATGTTGGTGATTTCCAAACTTTTGTCGTCGTGTTGTATGCGCGCACGAGCTACCGGTATGTTGCCCTCTTCCTTCTTCCATAATATTTTCGGCGGTGGATCGCCGCCGACGAGACAATGAAACTGCACCGTTTGGCCGGAGAGTGCGGTGAGATCCTGCGGCTCCTTCATGAAGTATGGCTTAACTGTGGGCGAGAGAGGAAAAGAGAGAGGAGTGGAAATGAAATGAAATCGTATTAAAAAGCGACAAGTGCGCGCAATTGAAAAATTATGAGCTCGAGAGCATCAGATAAAATGCAGTTCTAGTAAAATGTATAAAGTTCACATTAAAAGGGTTGATTGTCTATGAGTCTATGAAAGTATGTAGTCGTAGCAATACTCCAGCGAAATTAATAAAGTTTTCAATTAAAGCGACAACTATGCAATGTACCGAGCTTTGTCTGCGTAAGTACCGTTACTCATAAATAGCAATTACATAGCACTTCCGGTCTAAGCGAAGTGGCGCAGCAAAAGTTAATGGAGATTTCTGCAAGTGGATAAGTCTGCGAGAAACCGCTGCTTTTGTCACCCGGGCACCCATGCCAGAAATCAGGCTAGAGCCGGCAAAACTTTTCCAATAATAGTTTTAAGTTTCTTTAAAGTATCCCGCACACCCGCACACCCTCACACACACATAAAATGGAAAAGCAGCAGCAGCGCCGTCAACTGCTGGTCACTCTCTGCGCTAACGGTAATTCCTGTTGTCCTGCTAAGTACTGGTACTTAAGTTCATAAAGGAGCGGTACTTCTCCGAGTTAATGAGAAAAAATCTTAACGATTTTTCACAAAGCGCCACTTGTGTTGTTGTTGGACTTTTTGGTAGATTCTTTTTTTTGGTTTGTTCTGGTGTCGACTAAACTACTCGCTTGCAGTTTGCTACTCATGCTTTAATTTACTTTTATTTTGACTACTGTTTTTATACTCTCGTTTATTTCTATTTTATTTTTGCTTTAGCGCGCAATGAAAAGTTTCGTGTTGCAAGAAAAAGTGTTCTCACATTGCTGATAAAAACGCCACTAAACTAACAGGTCAACTATTTTAAAGAGCTTTTAATGTGCTCTCTCTTATGGGAGACACTCGTTGTGAATGAGATAAAGTTTACAGCAGTGCTTTTTGTCCACTCGTTAAACTTTTCACATGCCACTACACACATACATGCATACATATAAACAAATAGCTAGTGCATTTTACGTTTTTATCACTGTTGTTGGAGTTTCTTTTAGTGGCGGTAAAAGTAATTAATTACTACCGTAACCGAGCGAAATTACAGTTTTTGCTATTTTACGCTTTTGGTGATAATTTTTAGAAGCTCAAATGTATGTAAGTATATGTTCATATGTATGTGTTGATGAGCATGCTTGTATAAACAGATACTTAGCTGGGAGTAACTAAACTCGTGATGCGACATAAAGAATTGCAAATAAAAATATTTAAGTATAAAATCATTAAGAGAAAAATACAAATTTATTAAAAACATTTTTTATTAAAATAAAACAAAAAAAAAAACAAAGCTCGGAAATCAAATCTCCCTGGGAAATGATATTTCCAAAAAATGCATTTTGTTAAGTTGCTAGGACTTCCTCAATTACTAAGGCAAATATGCGCGCGATCTATCAGCCATTTTGTTCGTAGCAGCTACTTAAGTCGGTATACCTCGGTAGTGATTTGTGATTTTTACAATGGATAAGAATATCGGTAAAAAATGTCGAGATTTTGTCTCAAATTTTTGTATTTATGATCAAATTTCGTCAGCGAAATCATTGGAAATGTTTGAAAGGCTTACAGTGACTGAGTTTTATCAAAAGCACAAGAGTACGAGGCCTTCAAAGACGATCGAGAGATCGTGGAAGATATGCGTCATTCTGGATAATCTCCGACCTCTTCAAGTGATGAAATTAATAATAAAAAAAGTGAAAGATATGGTACTTGAAAATCGTTGGGTAAGTGTTAGAGAGATGGCAAGAGAGCTCGATATATCTCGCGAGCCCTTCGAATGACTTAGGTGGATGTTTTGGATATGAAATGAGATCTTGATCGACTTGTCCTGATAAAGTTAAAAAACACCGCAAACAGGTCTCTTTGGACATGTTTAATCATGCGAATTCCGATCTCGCATGCATGGATTCGTTATAACTGCCTATGAGACAGGCTTATGAGGTAGGCAACCAAATAAGTCAACAATCATTGAAATGGAAGGAAAAACCGAACCATAAAAACCAAACAAAAAAAAAAACAAAAAAAAAAAAACAAAAAAAAAAACCAAGGCAATGGTTTGGTACATCAAAAATTTGTTCCCTAGGGGCGGACGGTCAATAGGGAGTTCTATTTGGCCATACTAAGTCGTTTGTGTGAGAAAAAGCCGGAATTGTTGAAGAATAATTCATGGATTTTACACGTATTCACCAAATTTGACTTCGTGTTATTCTCGAAACTGAAATTCCCTCTCCGTGGATGCTATTTTCAGTCGATCGGAAAGATTTAACCAAATTCGCTGGCAATCCCTAAAAATGCTTATGAAAAATGTTTCGACGACTGGATTAAATTGTTTACATTTTATTTACAATTTCTGGATACTCTTTTGTGACAATGTAAATCGGAATTAATTTACATTTCTTTAATGATTAGTGTTTTTCTACATAAAACTAAACCTTATATATATAATACATATACACTTTTGACTGCTATTGAAGTAAGAGTAATTAAAGATTTAATCACTCGAAAGTGAATATTTTTAAATGTTGCTCCTAAAAGTCTCGATGTAAATTACGCTGTCAACAATTCATAAATACTCGAAGCTTTCGCCAAAGTTTAAGATACAAGTAATTGTTTTTAACCATGACACAGTTTTTGCTAAGCCTCATTATTAAAGATTCAGGAAAATATTTTTGTTGAAATTTTAAGGTAATTTAAGGTGACAGTCGATTTTCATAGGATCCTCTTCAGTCACACTTTTCACCAGTAAAATACTTCCCCATAGACAGGAACAGATAGTAATCACTTATCCCGTCTGTCATAGTGGCTTCCGGGCGATTGTTTCTCTGATACCAATTGTCAACAGTGCAGATCCGAATGAGGAGTTTGACTAAATTGAAGCAGCACATGTTACGTAATACCCTGCCAATTTCAAACTTGGTCACCGAGATTCGTCTACAACTGTTATCGCTTCACAAGTTTGTCGATATTTCTGTCACTCAGGATCGAAAATGGTAATTCGGTCCATAAGACAGAACTCGTCTGGAAACCATACCAACCGAGCTGCTTTTCATATTCAGCTTCCATGCTTCTATGACGGACAATTGGTCGGAAATGACGAAATCACCATTGTGCATGACTGTTCCAATTTTTATTTCCATGAAACATATGTACATATTATTACTGGCGATGAGTTTTGAATCTATGCTTACGGCACAGAAACAGACGCTCAATCGGCCGAATATCACGGAAAACCGTTTTGAGTCAATTGAAGACATTGAACTTCAATTGCTCCGCGCGTTGAAGGCTTTTCCGAAAATTGACTCTAACAACTATTTCAAAGACTTATATGTAGTTTGATCTTTGATAATATATCTTCTTTCCTTGCGCCATTTAATAAATTATGAATAAAAGTAACTTTTTTAATTATGGCATCCCAAAAAATTAAAAAATCTGTTATAAATATAATACCTCAAAAGTGTAGTTCCAAAGAAATCGTTAATTGCTGCAATACGAAGGCATCATTAAAACTCATTCAAAACCAGTAGCAACTGCTCGCCCCAATTAACTGCTGCTATTTGAATAGATAAAACTTAATTACACAACTGATAAGCCACTCGAGTTTATTAGCAATGCATTAGGAGTGTACACACAACCCTAAAAATAGTAACGGCGCAAAGCACAAATGTCATTTATTCGCCTCTCAAGGCATTAAATTAACCTTTTTATTGCACATTCGCGCGCCAAGCACACACAAACACACATACGCATGCATACATATGTAACATAAGTGCCTGCATATGTAAATAATTGGTGGCCCCCTACTGGCGTTAGTGACATGCGCACCCACACACACACACACAGAGATACACTTACACACACGCGTGCATCCCTTCAGGTGCTTTTCGAACAATTAAAATTACATGCGAAGCGCTTGTAGGCGCCACTCAAGCAGCGTTACCCAAGCGATCGCAGACAACAGCGCTAACAACAACAACAATAACCACAATTAGAATACACGTAATGTGATAGAGAAATGAAAGCGATAGCAACGGAAGTGAAATAGTTTGTGGGCGATGAAGGGGGCGCCACTAGTGTTCGTAGGTATGTATGTATGTGCGATGGTTGGGTGGCAGTAGGGAGGCCTGCCGTTGACGAAACTAATGCTACCCACGCTGGGTGAGCCACTTAAATGTGCGCTTATGAATATTTTGTTGGCTTTTCACTGTAGCAAACTGTAAATGTATTGAATGAAAGTTCAATTGTAAGATCAGATAAATAATTATATATGTATGTGTGCATATATAGAACACTCTGTTGCTAGCTGGACTGGTGAGGCCGCTATCAACACACATCAAATTGTACCCAAAGTGATATGAATATGATTTTATTTATAGGAAAAAATCGATTAAGTAAATAAAATTGTTTCGCAGCAACAAAAACAACAACTACAATAACCAACGGTGTTGGAGTATCGGTGGGGCGTGTGTTGGCGCTGGTCGTGCTGTGTGAACTTGCGCACATGTGTATTTACTTATGTTTGTGAGTGTGCTGGGTATGCGGGTTGCGGGTCGCTACTTTTGTTTACAAATAACTGTTTATTTGCTTGTGATTACGCTGGAATCAATGAGCTTTAAAAATGAATATAAAAGCGCTTTCACACGACATGTATCATAATAGAAAAGTAAACAGGAAGGGCATAATGTTTTAATGCATTGTTTGAACTGAACGATTTTCTCGGCAGAATTACACTCTACTGCATTGGAGGCAAAGGCATCGCATCAAAAGTATAATGAAATTTTCGTGGAAAAACGCAAAGCTTCACATTCATATTTATACAAAAATATCTACTTATTATTTTATAAACACAAGTTCAACACTAAGGCGGCTGGTTAACGACGTGCAGTCTGGCTTTTATCAGAATTTGAATTAGAAAAGTCGTAATATGGTATCTGTGAATATTTATCTCTAATTAATTTGAAATTTCGAAATGAAACAAAAACATATTCCTGCTAAAATATTCAAACCAAAATGCGGTTCAAATATCGCTGATAATCATACCAAACCCAAAAAAAAAAAAAAGATGCATCGAGGAATGGGTTTTTCATTTTAATTATAAAAATTCTTTAATAGCATAATTTCTTAGCTGTGAATGCGACTCTTTTTTTAAGATATAAAAAAAATCTTATGTATTTAAAAATCTGATATGCCAAATCTTTCTTCATTAAAACTATCACAATATTTTCAAGTGGTAGCAGACGTCAAAGCGTTGCTTATATTACACAAATTTCTGCATTAAATTTACATTTCGAAAGCATATTCAGATTCGCTTACTTTCATTGCAGCAAAGCTGCCTTTACTCACATTTTCGCATCACTGCTTTTCATGACTTCGAAAAAGATTTGAAAACCAACATCAAATTGTATGTCAAATTGTGAAATTGTGAATTTCCAAACGTTTTCCAACACATTAAGCTTATGCACTTGCGCTGACTTACTTGGCTACGCCACATACATACATACATACACACTTGCATATGTGTGCAGATTTGCCCCACACACTGATCCTCTCCTTTGACCTTCGCCGAATCTGTTTGCGCAAATGGAGTGCATTTAATGTTGCGCTCAGCTCGCTTATGCAATTGTGCAGATTTTATGTGTGTCGTCGCTTTGATACGCGATTATTGCGCTTTTCTTTTATGATCACTTTTTTTCCTATTTTTTCTACAATATTTCGCATTCACTTTTACTACAGTTGTTTTTCACTTTGCAGTGCTTTCGAAAATTCAAAGACTCTGGCAACATTTTCTCCACAATCCGCTGTGTGAGCCCTGCTGTCTCTTCGCTGTGCGAAAATCCCTATAACAACAACAATGACAGGCCCCCGTGTAGCGCATCACCGATATTTCGGTCACATGCATATGGCCATTTCCATTTGACTTCGATTTTACCGTGAGCTTTTGCTCTTCCTTTTTTTCTTTCTCTCTGTCATTGCAGTCATTACTTTTTATTGTTGCGCCGTTCCATTGCCTTAAGTTGGCTGCCGGTGCACCGCGGTGCCCGACCTACTATATTTATTTATTTACTGCACCAATGTGCGGTGAATGGCCACTAAGTGCAACAGCAGCTTCTCTAGAAAATTTATGCTAATAGCAAATTCGTTCAATAAAAGTGCCTTTTTTGTCCGATTTGTTTTTCGTTCGTTTTGCAGTATAACGAAACAAAGGGCTGGAAGTAGTGAGTGCTTTTATTGTTTTTGTTGTTTGCGAAATGCATTTGCTCGAGAGTGCAGAGCCGAGATTAGTCTAAATTGTGAAAATATTATTTTCTTTGTAGTTTCAAGTGAAGCGAAATGGCAGCGCTGAATAAAGGCAGGATTTTATGGATCATTTATAGTTTTTCGATAATTAATTTGAGAGCGACTGTTACGGCTTGAATTTTATAAAACACAATCTGAATAAAATTGTTTTTTAGAAAGTAGAAGAGAAGCGTGTCTCTTAACTGCGATGTAATTCTATGTGATGTATAATTTTTTTCAAAAATCGCTTTCACTATTGAGCTAAGAGCTTTCATTCACTCATTAAGTTATGATATTCTTTGAAATGGCTATACTAGATTTCGAATAATCGTTCCAGATATAATATAATCGGTAGTTTCGCCTCACCTACGGCGAATTGACGATGTATTGGGTCTTTAATTGGCTTGTGTATACGGTACAGCCAAATAGGGTGTCCTCAGAGTGGACGCTCAAGGCCGAGTCGAGCACAATTTAATATTTATTCAACACGCGCAGTTACGTTCGGCTCTGCTTTAAGCGTCTTTAGGGGCACCTTAATTTGATTTATCATAACTTCGCAATATTTATTATATTAAATAATATATTGCCCTGTCGCAGTGGTGAGAAAGCAGACTGTCTACCTCGCAACGTTACAATCGACCACAATACGTCCGGGATGGGATAGATACCGAGAGTTGAAGTTGGAAGCAAGATACATTTGTAGAAAGAAAAAAAAAGAGAGTCCGAAATGTGTGAGTACGAAGTGCTAGACAAACTGGTCGACATGGTTAATGCTCGAAAGTTCTATGAAAATATACGGCGACTAATAGAAGTTTTCAAGACCAAAGCGAACTCTTGTAGAACACCCAGAGTTGATTTCGCCACTGATGCGCAGGTTCTTAGACCCTTCGCTGGGTTCGCCGAAAGCGTGTCAACCGAAATTATTCAGTCTTAGTCTAACAAAAGCTAGACAGTAGATAAGAAACTGCATCGACGATACCAACCCGCTTCTTATATACAGCTTTGCAAAAACCACTCGAAAAAATATTTAACCGCACCGAGTGTGAAACTATTGAATAATATCCAGTCGAAACACCCAAAATTGCTGTCAGTTTGGCTTTTCTAATAGCAAATAGTTTATAGGATCTCCTGAACAAGAAGAATCCAACAGCCGTACAAGTTCTGAGTGCTGACCAGCGCTTAAAAGGCTCAAGAGTGGTCCCAAGATCCAGCGCTTTAGCGCAAGACTCGCTTTCCGTCGGATGAAATTGGGTAGGAGTATCTTCACGCGCAAGTTTATCGATTTTTCAATTTTTGGTATTTCACCTGTGACCGGCCATCCAAATATGTTTAATACGTAAGAAGCTTGAATGCACAATCAGCGAACTCAGAGAAATTATTCACTGCCACCTTAATGACAGCCAGCTCAACTTGAAAGGAAATACAGTGGTTTGGTAAACTGAAGTCAGAGATGTGGGATCTGCCTCAACTTGGTCTTTTCAGAGGTTATCAATATTTTTAGCCATGAGAGACACTGTGCTGAAATGTTTTGATTTGTTTTCGATTAAATATTCCGTAATTCCCAATAAAGTGTTGCATGTAAACTCTGACCCACTGAGATAAACGCCAAAGAACACCACATGCTCAAGCAAATACTCAAATATATACTCTTGTATACAAATATATATTCATAAATACATATGTATGTATGTAAATATTTATTCCATTGAACTGATAATATGTACATAGCTTTGTACGTTCCTTAAAAAAAAAATCAGAAATTAAGTGAGAGTTCCACTTTTATCGCGCTATGCTACCATGTCACTGTGTCCACGCACATTTCAATTCAATTTGCAGATATGCATTTCCATATACTCACACACACATACAAGCATACAGCCAACGGTATTTCCATTCATGACCACTTATAACAGTTATCTAAGCAAAATCAACACCTTATCGGCAACATGAGAAACCTTTTGCTCAGACAACGAAAACGCTTGAATATTCAAATTGAATTTGCTTGAAAGCATCCTCTCAAGCAAAAGCAAAACAACACAACAAAAAACCAACAACAGCAAAATAACAAATAAAATCGATAAACACGTTTCGTGCGCATGAAGAAACCGAAAGGATGCAAGTTGGAGGCAAATCGACAACCAAAAGCAGTCAAAATTAAATAAGCAGGTAAACCGGCAATAAACCAAAAGTTAAGCACAACAAAAACAACACGAAACACTATAAATATGCATATAAGAAATTAAATAATGTTGGATAAGGCGAAGCAAGTTGTGGAAAAGGGTTTTTTGTTTGCTTTTTGCTGCACGTGCCTGAGCGCTACTTTTATTCTTGTTCTTGCTATTTTGTTGCACGTTTTGTCTTTGTTATTGTTGCGTTTGGTAAATTTGTTTTTATTGTTTGCAAACTTTTTGCCGAACTTACCTTGTACAATTAATTTAGCATAACTGGACTCGCGAGTGCCGACCAAATTCTGCGCGATGCACTTGTAGTTGCCCTCATCGATGGGCTCCACGTTGCTGATTAATAAATTGCCGCCATCGACGACGCGTATACGTGAGGTGGGTCCATAAGATTTCATTTTTAAATCATCCAACGGTACGCCGTCCTAAAAAACACAGAAGTGGAAAGAGAGAGGGAGAAGGAGAGAGTTATTTTGACTACAAGGATTACATAAAATTATTTATAGCGAATATTAATAATATATATTTATAATGTATATATCTATATATATGCTAAATTAGAGTAACTATGTTAGCTTTAGCCTAGTAATGGGTGATTAAAGTAGACGTACTTTTTTCCAAGCCCTTTTTAACGATCGGGTCTTCTGGTCAACATAATCGGCCTACTGAGCGCACTAAGTATTCACAAACCCATATTGAGACCCAGTATTCATTATTGAAGAAGATAATATATATAGCAGTGAAGATAATAGCTGAGAGTGTACACGAAAACCATGGAAGGTCGATTCGGCGCTGTTCGCCACAACTCGGACTGACGTATGGAACGACTTGGTGCATTTTACGTCGAGACCTTATCGAATTGAAAGCGTACAAAATACACCTTGTGCTAGAACTGCAGCCGCTCAGCCCAACCTTCACAAGCGATATCGCTTCGCTTTATGGGATTATGAAACGTTTAAAGAAAATACGACGTTTGTGATTCACATTTTATTCAGCGACAAGGTCCATTTCTGGCCGCATTTGGGTCGAAAAACAACCTGACGAGATTCAAAATCTGTCGTTTCATCCAAAACAAGCAATCGATTTGGTGGAATCATTGGTTTATATATCGTCAAAAAATGATGCCGGAGAGAAAGTAACCGTATACCGTAATAACCGATTATTTGGTAGCTGAAATTGAAGCACGAGACTCGCCGACGTTTGGTTTCAACAATACGATTTGGTTGTACCAATCAATGGATTTATTGAGAGAACACTTCGGTGAGCAAATAATTTTAAATTCGATTATGGAATGTCCGAAGTCTATATGGAAAATTCTACTTTGATTCAGGCCTAGGAGCAATGCAACACGTGTCATTCGCGGAGTTACCAGTCAAAATGCTCGAACGTGTAATCGAAAATTGTACTAAAAGGATAAGCTAGCTGAGGCGTAGGCGCAGCCAACACTTGAAAAAGACTATCTTCAAAAAATAAATGCCCAAGAACGTTCTTTCGAATGATAATAAACATTCCCCAATAAATTTGACGTTTCAGTGTTTTTTCTTTAAAAAAAGTAGTACACCTCGAAATGGATCTCTCTTTATTTAACTCTATATCTATCGCGATAAGTTTTGGGTGTTACTGTCGTCCGTTAAGTGAACAAAAATTTTACTGTCTGTAGCAACATGTTGCGAGTGTAGCATAACAGCTTAATACAGGAAATATTTTGTGAGTAATTTATACCTATATATATATATATATTAGAAATATATTTCAAATATGCACATGTAAATATAAAACCTCCTACATATGTATGTATGTGTGTATTTTCTAAATATGTGCATAGCCATGTAAATATAAATATTCACAACATATTTATTACAAACACTCAATTTTTCCACACTTCAGCGAATTTTATTTACATTTTCACTTGACAAATGCGGCAAAACACYTTCGCTGCCACCGTGCGTCTTTACTTGCACCTCCGTGGCTTGTCGCCTGCGCTGGCATATCGCTTTCAAAGCGAATTTATGCACACATATTTCGCTTTCTGACAGGCGGGCGCATAAATAATTCACCGCTTTTCCATTTGTGCAAATAAATATGGCAACATTTGTGATTACGCACACACATACACAAATTGCATATATGTATACATATACAAACATATTTGCATAACTGTAAGTCAGACTGTACCCACATATGTAAGTGAGGAGTATATATGCACACGCGCATAAATGCACCAATTTGTGTTTCTATGTGTGTGTGCATGTGCAGGAAACGCTGCCAGCTGACAACCTGCTGGGCAAATGCACTCTAACACCATTTTTATTTATTTATGATTTTTCTTATGCGAAGGGAAAAATCAAAATGAAAAAGCATGTACATTTTCACTTGCAACATTTGCACAGCGCTGTCTCATGCATTATGCAGCAGATGTTGCGACTACTTCGTACTTACAGCACACGGTAGTAACCGACTTTTTGATGCAACAAGCAATCGCAAGGCGACAGTGAGGTTTAGAATTTTATAGGCGCTTCTCTTGCATTTCTTGGTCTAGTTTTGCTTTATGATGACAGTTTTTGGTAGGATATGTGTGCCACCGAATAATAATTTTCAACAGTTCATGCATGGCACCAACAAAATATATATATCTTTATACCTTCATATGTAATTCAACAATTTTTTATAATTCTTGGTACTAACCTTCACCCATATTAACGCCGGTTCGGGCGTCCCTTTCGGTGGACCACATTCCAGCAAAGCCGTTTCGCCTTTAGCCACACGTGTGTCCTTCGGTTGTGAGCGGAAGTCATCGCGTAGAACTGAAATGAAAAAAGAAAATGAATGAGAAATGATTGGTTATATATGTATGTAAGTGTTTAAGAAATATTTCACACATCAGGAACAATGTGGTACTAAGCAGTGGTTCATATATGTAAACTGATCTTCTAAATATTTAAGAGATTAAGTTAAACTTGAAACGGTGAAAAGAAATTATACGAAACGAGCGAGATTGAAAAAGAAAATAAAAGGTCCTTTTAGGGTAACGACTTGAACGTAAATGAAACTTAATAATAATGTAGGCTGGTAAAGTTAAATAGTAGACATGAGTCAGACCAATGTAATGCATTTGAAAAATAATGACTCCTGGGATCAATAAAATTTCAACTGTGAAAAACAGAGCAAACTCAAAGGAAGCGAAGTCCGGTAGATTGGTACGAAAGGCATGTTCCGTATGAATGGAATGGAATGAAATTAAATGGTAGAGTGGAATGAAATGTATTGAAACGAAGAGGAATGTACCGGCATCTAACAAAGATAATAAATTCAGATTTTCAATTAATTACGATACCGAAGAAGCCGCAAAGTGAAACGAATTGTTCGGATATAAATATATATGTATGTAAAGTATGCCAAGAAGGCCGGGAATCACGCTTAGACTACTGTGAACAATCTTCTGCCAGATAAAAATTTCTGTATTTGGATAATAATTCTCCACAAAGCGACTTGAACCTGTGACAGTTAAATTTTTTTCTGCTATTTGGTCCGACATATTTAAGTCCTTGATTTCGTAAAAGAAAACATCCGTAAAGGAATTATTGGAATTATTCCATCACATCCTCATCCAAGCAGCTTATTTAACTTGTAGCCGGTAGAATTTTAAATCCCGTCCAGTCAAAACTTCTTTCACTATTAAAAGTTGAATTTTGCTTAGGGCGATAATCTGACCAGATATCTTGTGATTTACTGCGAGTCAGAAGTACCTTGCGATTGTCAGGTATTAGTGTCCAATCAGCGCTTGATGAGCTCGGCGGGGGCCCATGAGCTGGTAGGTTCCGCAAGAAGTTAATGGACCTCTTACACGTTTTAATTCTACAGCGAGTAAGCCAAAAGTATCTGATCTAACAAGCTCATCAGTTGCAGTTTCCTGAAAATTCGTTGGGACCATTGGGTGTCTGGTCTAATCTTGAAGTAAGTCGATGTCAGAGCTAAGATGTCCATACATCCCCTTATTAATCTCGGGAAAAGACATAGTGAGCTCAATGTTAGAGCCTACTATCAGAGTAGATAGTCATCAAACTGAAACAGACTAAGCTTCGAATCTTACATATCTGGCAATAGTATCCCTATGATCCGACTGTCAAACCAGCACGTTTTGACTTACCTTATCCTTACCATGCTAATGGGGATAATGTATCCGTTTCAACAACTACAGAATGAGCTCCGGAGTAGTAGATCTGCTTCGAACATATGTATATTTTTCCAATATCGATTGGAAAGCTACTTTCTCAATGATCAAGAAGGCCGAACTTGAGGATAAATTGGCATATAAAAGCGAAGACAAAGGTTTAATAGTGAAATGTAGAAAAAGGAAGTTCCACAGGCAAAGAGAACACACTGAAGTTCTAGCTGACACAAACGTAGTTAGTGGGCGTTCCATGGCCCCTTTTAGATATTCAATATTTGTGTACTCAAAATTATTTTGGTGATTTAAACAAAAAAAAAAAAAAAAAAAACAAAAAAAAAAAAAATAATAATAATAATTAATTCAACGGCCCGCTTATCAAATTGCTTTTAAGTGACGCACAGAAAAGTATTTTATTAACATCTGAACCCACAACAAACTCTATATAAACCCAAGCAATATACATGCAAATACATAAAGACATCCGCTTCACGCAATTATTTCACACACTATCTTCCAAAACGTAACATATTAATGGCGCACAGCATACAAGTAATAATAATAATCGTAATTTTATGACGAAATTCCATTAGGGCAGCAATTAATGTGAACACCAGCGTCTCCGTGTGGGTGTGTGACCGACTTGAGCGTTGTTTAAATAGATTTTTATGCGACAAACACTTGCGCAATCTTCGAATCAACCTCATAGACGAAACCACGAGCCTCTGTTAGTGAAGAAATTGTGTCGTGCGCTGCGCATGCGCGTAGAAGCGCCTGCTGCTGAAGCTGCTAATCAAGTCGCACTCACTGAATGCTTGAATAACACAAGTATTGTCAATGAATATGTGATTTTAATTGAAAGCTAAGTTGCATGGTTAGCCAATGCATTTCCGTTCGTTCGCAAGTGAACGTGCAACGACGTACTGCGTAGTCAACTACGGGAACTGTTAATCACAAATGCAGTATAATCTCTGAGTTTTATGTATATTATTTGTTTAATTATTTGCCCGCTTCGTTAGAGTTGCTTATAAGCAACTTTTTTTGTATGGCTTTGCTTGAGGCATGCACGCTTTATACATAATTGTGCAACATATTGCGGTAATTTATGTCGCCACCAGCGTAAACATTTATTTAAATGAGCACAGTGACAAAATGACAGCATTCACTTTAATCAGCGATATGCAATATATATTTTTGAATATGATTTTATTTTGATGTCCTGAACAGGATATAAAGAGCTTGTCGATTTAGTCATTTCCATATGTCTGCCTCCAAACTAGTCCCTCAGTGTTTTAGATATCGGTCTGAAATTTGGTGCACGCTTTTTTCACACAAAGAAGCTGCTCATCGGAGTACTATGGCATATAGCTGTCATACAAACTGAGCGAAGAAAACCAAGTTCTTATATGGAGAACTTTTTTATTTCGCGAGATTTCGTTACGAAATTTGACACAGACAATTTTTTTAGATAACGGTACAATCTTCGAATAAAAAATTTCAGATCGAAACACTATAGCATATAGCTGCCATACAAACTGAACGATCAAAATAAGTTTCTTGTAAGACAACTTTTTTTCTTTAATGAAATATCCTCAAGAAAGTCAACGTTACAATCTCCGAAAAAAAATGTCATATCGTGGAGGGTATTATAGCTTCGTTGCAACCGAAATTAACGTTTTTTCTTGTCTTTTTTCACTTTCAACCAACTCGAAATCACTGCAACACTTTCTGACATGGTGCTGTCATTTTGCTTCTAATCACCGGTGCAATTATAAATGAAATTCAATTCAATTCAATGCATTTTTCGTTGCAAATGCATGCGACTTGACTCGGCTTGACTTGTAATTGACTTGCATTTGATTGGTGTCGACTCGCAGGCGGCGACGCGTTGCGACCATAAATCAAAGTTGTCGCCACTTTATTTAATTTACAGCTAGTTTTGATACACCCACCCAAAATTTGCGCCCAACATTTTCGAACACTTTAACAGTACTTATTTTTTTCATGGCTAGTTTTTCTTGCCACATAAGCGCATGAGCCAGCGCTTTCGAAATCCCAACGGTAATGCATGGCGCGGCGTAAGTTTGGCTCAAGCGTGGCGCAAAAGTGGCGCAGACAAAGCGCATGGAGTCAACCACAGACAAGCGCGACACCTTTTTCAGCTGTAAGTGGCATGTGGCATGAAGTGCTATGAGCGCGGTAAACGCTGCCGCCGTGCTGGCCATCAAGCTAACCACAGCTTGTGCGACCTTCGTTGCCTTTTGTGACAGCAGTGAGTTTGTGCAATAGTTTTTGTTGTTGTTTTGCTCTAACACTTTTATGCTTTGCAACGATTTTTTTGCGCTCATTTTCCATATTTATTTCATATTCAATTATTTGCTTCCTGCTTCATAAATTTCCCTTGAATGGCAATTCAATTCAATTCCCTGCAAAACAATTTAATTTTATCTGCGCTTTTTGCTCCACTTTTGATTCAAATTTATTTTCCATTTGGTTCTTTCAGATTTTCCCTCCAATCCGATTTTTGCACCATTTTTGACCGCTTTATTGCACCTACACACAAGCATTTAATTGTTTATGTGTGTACGTGTGTGTGTTGGCATTTCATTATTCGCTTTGTCTCCGCGATTTGCCCATTGTCTTGTGCTATAAATATTTTAAATATATTTTTTGACTTTTCCTTTCCCGCTTATTGTTTATGCAATGCCAGCAAGTGTCAGGCATAAATTTTCGCGCTGTCAAGTTGCCAGATTCGCTGCAGCGGTGCTGAGTGTGCACAGCCATTGAGCAGTTCAATGGAAAATGGTGTTAATATATATTATAAATCGCTTATGTACATACATATAATGCATATATTGAAATTTTAACTACGTTAATTGTGCTGCAGTGCCACTATTATTTGCCAAAACGCAAGAATTGTATGGCAAATAAATCACTGAACACAAATAGATCTCGCGCAGCACGCAGATAAAGGACGTTTGAATTCATTTGACCGGGCTAAAGGCCTGTATTGCATATATTCTAAACAAAATATATTTATTTTGTTTGTATTTAATATATATGTCATAAAAAATTTCAGTTTCCTTTGAGTTTCTCTCATTTAAATGCCTTAAAAGCCGAGAGTAAAGGTTTTGCAAACAAAAAATGTTTGTGTTAGTGAAATATTTATCACCTATGAAAAGCGTATATATTAGGGTGGGTCAAAAGAAATGTTATTTTTTTTTATATTATATTATATTATTATATACTTGTATTATTATACTGTGAACATATTGGTTTGTAACAACAAAGCTTAATTCAGTTCAATTTATGCGGACGCTCAGGAACAAGATACTGAAACAGCCACAGACACCTTCTCCTCCATTGTCCAGCTTTCGCCAGAAGAAAGGCTGTAACATCTCGGTTGCCATACTATTCACGAACCCGATGAATTGGCTGAAAAAGATATTAGTCTGTTCAATAAATTTGAAGATGGCCAAAAGTGCTTCGCTGGTATGCGACATCCTTTTTGATTCATACCTAATAGTTCTGGGCATCACAACGGACAAGCGTTTAAAGCAGTTAAAGGGGGATTATTCGTAGCCTGACGAGTAATCAGACCATTAACCTAAACTACATAGGTACCTAATATACCATCTATTTTATTAATTTCAACGCTTTCCTTGAGAAATATAACCGTTTCTTAGCAAGCTTATGTTCCATTGTCTTACCTTGCCTTGTAACGAGTTTTTCAATAAGAGCGCTACAAAAGTTTTTTTTTTTTTTGTTTTTTAATAAAACCAAAAAGGTTTGGGATATCAATGAAGTTCTTTATTCCTGTGAAAGTACATTTAAAGGCATTAAAATATAAATATTCGGTTATCCGGCATTGATTATCAGGGAAGAAGTACGCCCCAATGCCGCTGCCGGCCAATTTTTCGATGAAAATCTTGATTATTTTCAAGTTGGTGCTCAGCCCAATTCAAGCGGTCAAGCGGCTTTAGTTCTTGCGCCAATTTGATCTAGGAAGGCTCTCGGCTAAGATCTTTTCACAAAGTTCGCCAAAATGACGTCACAGAGATGCCCTACGTTTGAGAACGACATGTGAGTGACTGATTTGGGTATTCCTCAATTTATCCGCTAGCGGCAGCAATATTTTCGAAACTGCGGGAAATTCTTTGTCTCACTGGCACGGGAACATTTTGTAAAGCCACTGACTGCGAATATCGGTAGAACATTTTAATAATTTCGACTCGTTGTTGGATCGTAAATCTTTTAAGCGATGAAATGACAAACCTTACGTAAGAGAAATGTCAAAAAAGCGAGAAAAAATATGGCGTCATTTGCAGTCCTTATCGGTCTACTTTTGTATCATCCCTATTGAAAAACCCTTTAGAAATATTAGTAGTAATTCAGTTGAGATTGAAATGAGAAGCGTTTCGGAAGGCCAATTGTCGAAAATATCGATGAAATAATGCCAAGTCAGTACTGTAAGCACGGTTCGTTTTCTCGAGAACTAAACATTATAAGTAGAAGAAACAGTTTGGAACTATTTCAGAAAGGCTGGACAAAAATGAGGCTTGATTTAGGTGTGACGCACAAGATAGGGGAAACCATCTTCAAGAAGCAAACTTTCATCTGCGTGTTGATGCTGAATCGCAACAAACTTTGATTTATTCTGAAACGGATGCCTACTGGTGATAAAAAGTGGGGGATCGTCTAATCAGTCATGGACAAAATCGCTTAGAGTCGGAGATAACTGCCGAAGCCAGGATTTTCGTTTAAGAATATTTTGCTATATCTTTGGTATGATTGGAAAGGAATCATTCCCTATCAGCTGCTGTCCTACGGCATAGTTCTTTATATGGACATATACTATAGTGTGACCCAAGGAGAGGTACTGTTTTCAATACTCAATGCTTGGACCATCTGAAACGTAGCCGCGGCCAACATTTGAAAAAGATAATCTTCAAATAAATGCCAAGGAATGTTCTTTCGAATAATAATAAATATTTCCCTGCTGTGTTTTTCTGTAAAAAAATTGGGAATCCTTTTATAAACCATCGCAGAGCGTTTTATTCCACAGAAGCTACGCGAGCGGGGTTGGTAGATTTTAATTCAAATACTTTATAATCTGGATTTGGAACCCAGTAATTATCACCTCTATACTGGTTTGTGAAAAATTCGTCTGTGTGCGATCGTCATTATGGATAATGGTCTACCATAAATTAGTGTTTGTATAAAAACACTTTCAACAATTTATCAGAATAGGGCGCTATTTGACATAAATCAAATCTTTCTAAAACATTCTAACAAAACCTTCAATATAATTAATAAAATGATTTTCATAATGTTTCTACATAAACGTATGTGCAGAGTAAATCCACCGAAATGGAAAGCTTCTTGCTACTACTTATATAGATCTAACCAGAATCGGTAGATAATGCTGTTATTGCAACTGCCTGTCTTCCTGAGGAAGAAGAAGCAAACTTATAAAAATCAAATTCATAAGATAACTGTTTTAGTATAATTAAAATCTATAACTCAACAAGGCATAGAATGTGAAGCAGCGAAAACGATATCAGCGGCATGTGTTACAGATAAATATATAATGATAACTGGCAGGTAAAGCGCTCAAGAATGCCTAACGCGCACAGCAATCAAGGACAGTGGCGCGTTTAAGCCACGGGACAATGATAATTGCAACACACATAAAAGTGGCAAATGCTTTTTCCATCACTTTTTCACACAACTGTTCACTACATGCCACACACTGTTGCACATTCTTGCTTGTAATTGCGTAGGTGTGTGGGTGCGCGCGCTTTGTGGCGCTCACATTAACTTGCTAATTAAAATATTAAATTAGTTTCACGTGAGAAGCGATGCGTGCCGTGGCTACGCCTCAATGTAGGCAACTGAAACTACTACTCCTCCACCAGCCGAGCGCTAACGGCAATAGAGCGCGCAATAACACATACTCACACACTAACGCACGCAATTAAAAGAAACGAAAGGATTAAATTCTCAAAGCGACTCAATCTAATTGCGGAAATTCGTAGGTTGAGCGCCGAAGGTGTGTTTGGCAAATTAGCGCTGGCGCGTGAGTGTGTATGAGTGCGCTAAGTGTGCGTGCGTGTGAATTGTAATCCACTTGCGATGTGTGTTTGCGCGCGCGCCTTGTTTGCATTGTAGTTGGCAGCTGGCGGTGTATGCATTTAATTATTCCATAATTAGCATACAAAAATATTTGCAACACGCGTGATGCCGCTGCCGCGCCGAGTGTAAAGCGGATTGGCTTTGAAGGTGGTGCCTAAGCGCGTATGAAGGGTGAGGCAAGTGAATGTAGTTTGCTGGAGCTGAAGCAGGAAGAGTTAGAGCCAAGTGAGCCTAAGACAAAGGTGAGGCGCGTATCTAATTGAATTGAAAATGTCTGGTTTAAGCAAACAAACGCACACAAACACATGCACAGCTAATTGCCTCTTCTTTCATTGTGTCGCATTTATTATTAATTCATTTGTTCGCTCGCATGCTGGTCGGCTGCTGTTGAGTGCCCCAACGCTTGAACGCCTGCGGCTCCATGATGGCACAAAGTAAATACGCACAAAATGTTTGTGGCAAATACAAATAGAAAGGTGCAAGCATGCGCATACATATGTATGTAGCCACATGTGTGTGCTTGATTTGCATTGTAATGACGGAGTTAATGCAAATCATATACAAAGTTGAAGGAAAGTGACTAAAATGAGTGCTGTTGTTTGTTATGTTTGTGTGTAGTTGTTTACTTGACACATGCATTGCCTCGCGGTGTGCTTCGTTCTGTTTTATGGTGAGTTGTGTGTATATTTATTGTATAAAATATAATTTTATATGTCTTTGCTTCTACCGCAGATATTTGCAAATGTTTGTCGAGCTTTCTGAGTACTTCTTCAAACATGTATGTGTGTGTGTATGTTTGTCGAATTCGCCCTGAGAGTTGCCACAGCTGTCAGGTGCTTTGTTTTAAGCATTCAAACTAATACAAACATGCAGTGAAGCTTCTGCACACTCTCTGTCCCTTATACTCGTATACTATAAATATATTTGTCTGAACTTTAAAAAAAAAGGACCACGGGTAATTTTTACTCAACGATGGCACGATGTTCACACTTTTCCACATATGTAATATATAGAAATAACATCTGCTGGAAGCAGAAATATCAAGCTGCTTTTCCTTTACCTTATATTAGCAAAACAACATCTTCTACTTAACAACCCGCCTCGATATTTTTTATTTCTTAGCATATTTTCGATTACACTTACTTTGTCAATATACATATGTATAATTATATGTATATGTATAGACAGATATACAATATACATGTATGCATTCATAGATATCTTTCTATTGCTTATTAGCTCCTTGTTTATTATTCTAAAACGCTCAGTCGCCGTCGTCACCATTGATGCCTCTTGGCTGTGGTGTTAAATCCATCGGCGATAGTGCCAATAATGATAGTAGATCTAATCGTGTTTTAGCTAAATCATGTCGCTATTGACACCTCCGTTGTTGTAAAATAATCATAGTGACTTGATGAAATTATGCGTACATTTAAGGCAAGCAGACTTATAGTCAGAAGATATAACTTACGGCATTATCATTCTAAGTCTAGTGTTGGATCTCGTATTGTTTTTTATATCAAAAATTTGAGAAAAAACTGCCTGGACTTTAATGTATATAATATTATGTGCTTCTCGAAAATTAGAACATATTATATTATATCGGGTGATTTTTTTGAGGTTAGGATTTTCATGCATTAGTATTTGACAGATCACGTGGGATATCAGACATGGTGTCAAAGAGAAAGATG
>NW_017534630.1:2475051-2503389 GCF_001853355.1 Bactrocera latifrons
AATGAAATTATCTTCAAAAAGTAAATGTCATGAACCAATCTAACGTTTCAAATAAAGAACCGATGAGATTTTGCAAATTTTATGCGTTTTTTTTTTTAAAAAAGTTATCAAGCTCTTAAAAAATCACCCGATATAATATTTAGGAAAATATAACTCAAATTTGGTAAGGTTTCCGCTGAAAACCGAATATTATGCATTGAATTGGTAAGCCGGGTTCGAGTTAAGCAAAATTGTTTTATTTTTTTAAATCAGTTGAGGATAAAAATAAATTAATATTTTGTTGAAGGATTTATATTCAATATTGAATTTTTTTGTTTTTTAATTTGAAGTTGATCCACAAAATAGTTTCAAAGAAGGAAAAAACAGACCAAACGAAGAAGAAGAACGTATTTGTAAGCAAATGTTAATAGAGTATTAGCGGCCTTCAAAACGCTGTTTCAGGGTTGGTAAGGTTGGAGCGATCGCTTTGAATTTTGTACATGCCCTTCTTAAATATATCTGTCAGCTAACGAAACGGGAATAAGACTTTATAGTCCTAAAAAAATGCTTCAATATTTAAATTTCTTCCTCAATTTTTTTTTTTAATTAATTACTTTCAGAATTATACTGTTGAACCCTCTAAAAACTCTACATGTCATTGATGAACATAAAATTGCTTCTTTAGTTTCCTTTCTTGTTTCTAAGCCTACATATATGCTCTATTATTCATCAAAGATGCGTTGAAGTTGTCGGTATGCCTAAAACCATGCTTCAAAATTTCGTAATTTTTCCTAAATATATTTCAAACAAAAAAAAAAAAAAAAAAATTAAAAATGTTTCAACCATCTGAGACGTCTTGTTTGCTTTTTCAAACATCAATATATGCTCTCTCATCTTCTTTTCCTTTCAAATACTAGACCACATTTTTTGTTTTTCTTTCACAAACTCCGCATTTTTATGTCCGAAACACCTTGTTCAATACGAAAACAACCCACTTAATTAAATTTTACCTGAGCAATACCTCCTAATTACACAACCGCGTGCTATAACTTTCTATTCACAATTACCAGTAAAGCGCTTTGATATCAAAATTCGTACGAAATTCAAAATTCATTCGAAAATTCCCAACAATAGAGCATAAATTAAGGTGCTCAAATTTATGCGAGTATAAATTTGGTAATTGGATACACCTGCTGCTTTTTATATGCTACCTGAACAAACTAACACTGCGCAACAACAGCTACTGTATAACAGTACACATACGCACGTGTAAGAGAATCCAATTTAACTAGCAATTCGAAGAGAGCGAGAGAGAGAGAGAGAGAGAGAGATTGGAAGTGGAGTAGCTGCTTTATGTCAGTGCCTGTTTTATGTTCTAATAAAATGGCAGGCATTTAAACTGGCAAACAATGTGCCACACAAGATCTCGGCGCTTTACTGTTTTTGTAATTGTGAGTGTTTTTGTGGAGTAAAATGAAGATTTATGCAAGACGGCATTAAAAGTTAAAAGTTAAACACGATTTGTATGCCTTTTACATTTCTTCCTAGTTGTTGTTGTTTTTATTCGCAGTCGTTGTAATAAATAAACGTTTATGTGTTAGTATGTGCAACACGAGTTGGCGCTATAAAAAATCTGCAGCTCGAAACAAAATTTAAATCGCTAATGCCCACCCACCCAAGCACCTTCCGGCGGAGAATGGTCAAAATACATGCAGACACGTGTATGTATGTATGTATGTGTTTCGGCGCTGGCTTGACCAGGCATTTCTTTTCACATTTTTTAATGACCCCATTTTATAGCGGCTGCACACGGTGTTGTTACAATAAAAAGTAAATTTAAAGAAAAGAGGGGAGTAACAAAGCTACACACACATACATGCAAACAAATGTACCGTTATAAAAATAAACAAAAGTATAAATTTAATTGGCGGTTGTTAAATTTATTATCTTGTTAAATTTATTATCTTTTTGTATATTTGCATATGTATAAATAAGCTACATATATTTACTACCTATGCCTGCAGTGCGCCTAAAAGTATGCCTCAAGCCATTGTAAGAAAGCAATAAAGACCAGAATTTCAACGAAAAGCGCAATAAGGCTGGAAAATTTTAAAGGTAGCTTATTTGCATGTAGGCAACAACAAGTTTGTAGCACTTTTTCACCAAGTCCATATTGACAGTGTGACGCTTAGCAAAAAGGTTCAAGACTTTTGAACCACGCTACGAAGTATGCAAAAGTGCATGGACTCAACTGTATTGTCTATATTTAAGTGCTGGCATGGCAGCATAAGCTGATTTGGTTTGAGCGCCTAAAAGTAGACAATGCTTAATGGCATTTGGCGTCAATTGTAAGCAATAAATTCTCAAAAACTGTTGTTTTTTTATTTACTGAAGCATTGAAGCAGCACATTTTACAATGTAATAAAATAACGAGTGTGAGAAGCTGGGGTTCAAATATGAAGAAGGGTACCCAGCAGCGCAAAGCTATAAAATCGTAGAATCAATGTAAACTTTGAAGTGTTAAAAATTGTTAAGTAAACATGCTATAAAACAAATAAAACAGGAATGTATAATAACATAAAGCTAGATAAATAGAGAAATAATTCAAGGGTCTGCAATGATATATTTTGCAACAATGCGGTCTTTATTTCCTTGTGTGTATACTGTGCAATGCCTATGAAGCTTATAAATAAATTTTTTAGAGTTTTTTTTCGATATTGTCATTACTAACTTCCGTGGTTCACTATGTGCTTAGCCTTAAGGTGTGGAGAAATTATTAGCTCATTAATTTTGTAGTGGGTTTTTCTTAGAAATATAGTATTTCCACTATTTCTGTACCAGAAATACATTATTTCTATGTTACAAAGTTCAGCATTTCACAGAATTCATACATATATTCATTCTAATAATAAATTTCGAAATTTTTTCACCACAAAAGGAGTTGCCTCAATGGAATCTTATAAAATGAGAGTTTTATAAACAACACAAAGCAGCTCTTAGAATGGTCTCGTCTATTCAATTATGCAAATATGTTTGTAGCGCACTGAAACCAGAAGGCCAACAGTCATTTATCAGCGCTTTGTTCACATTTAAATATGCCCATTAAATAGGCTAATAATTTCTATAGCACAATAGGTGGATTGATTGTGCTTTGACAGACAAGCCAGCGCCATTGTTGTTATAAAGCTGATTAGAGGCTTCCATGGCAATGCAGATCATAGCGTGTCTAATTATTTTACAATGGCTGATTTGATGCTGCAAATATTTCGTTAGCCCCAAAAAGCATTCTATAGTAATAAATGACAATGGTCTGTGCTTATTGTATGGCTTCTGGCTGAATTCTCAGTGCTGTTCGCCTTTGTCTGTGATAAAGTTTAATTTCATTTACTCAAATGCACACGAAAATATTCAACGTTTCCTAGTTTATGCGATAGAAATTTGTACGAAAAGGTGTTGAATTGTGAAGGAGTGGGAGTTCGTAGACAATATGAAGTAATAAATTCTTTCGATAATAAAAAATAATCGTTAAAAATACCAGATGTCTATTTCTATGCTCTTTGCGCGGTTTATGCTTTTTGAGGCTGTGCTTGTTCCCATAAAATAAGTTGGCCGCGAAGTTTTGCAATTACTGGAATGTAATGTCCGTCATCCTATAAAATATATATCTGAAAGATCAGAGTGACGAGGTAAGCCAATTTAGTAAAGTTTTTGGGATATCAGTCTAAAATTTGGACAGGCAGGTGACGAAGGGTAAATAGCGAAGGAGTAAGGAATGAAGTGGCTACTGCCTTGTGGGTTTTCATTGCAAAGTGAAGGAGGCACCATGGGTGAGTATTTGCGATAATTAAGTAAGTAAGATCACGTGGTTCCTGAGACTACTGCGTTCTTTGGGATTTGCGAGAAAAATTAAAAGATGTGTATAAGAGACAGCCATGGGTGAGTATTTGCGATAATTAAGTAAGTAAGATCACGTGGTTCCTGAGACTACTGCGTTCTTTGGGATTTGCGAGAAAAATTAAAAGCCTTAAAAAATCATAGAGGGAGAGCTAGTGAAAGGGTCGATTGATTCTCTGTGAAGAAGAAGATAAAGAATAACCAAAGCTGGCTTATAGAGTAAAAAAAGAAAATTTAACTTCGGGAGTAATTAAATCGTTATATAACTGAAATTATTGTTTCTCAAAACTTTTTCGATGTTGCACTTCACTAATGTTTGACGCTTGGAATAATCTCCTGCAGCCGTAATTGAAATTCAAATTTCAAAATACCTCCATATATTTTTTTAGAAAATTACTCTTCAGAAACATAAAAAAAATGTTAAAACCAATTCCGAATTTTCGGGATCCCGAAAAATATTTAAATTGCAAAATAACTATACAATAACTATACTATTCAGAAAATTTTTCTCCAGAAAAATGAAAAAATAATACACCCAATCCCGAATTTTCGGGATCCCGAAAAATATTTAAATTACGAAATAACACTATACTATGTGTTTTTAGAAATTTTTTCTTCAGAAAAATTAAATAATAATGCACCCATTCGTGAATTTTCGAATTTTCGGGATCTTGAAAAATATATATCGAGACTTAAGAACTTATAATTTAACTTTCGTTTATTAGGAAACATTTGGCCAAATTTCTAGAACTTGCTTATAGTTGATTTTTATAATTATATTTAGCGATCGTAACTATTGGTAGTACTGTTATTTTGAGAGGAAAACTAGAACAATTTATACCGTGAATGGAAAAAAGATTTATGGTTGAAGTAATTGCCTCAAATATGTTTATTTTTTATTATTATGCAAGACTAACACTAGCAATAAGTTAAAAATCTGCCTTAAGTTGAAAATTAAACGAGATAGATATATGTATGTATGTATTTTAAAGTGCTCCGAATGATCCCTTCTGTTCTCTCTTCATTTAATAAGCAAGATGTCAAAAATTGTAACAGCCTGTGAGCGCCCAAAGCAGACGTGTTTATTTTCACGTTTAAGCGCCATGTGTTGCTGTTTTTGTTAATTTTATATCAAGAGCCCTAGGCAGTCGTGCAGTAAAGCAATAAAACTGCGTGAACCAGATGAGCAAATAAAGAAAGAGATACAGTTCACCAAGTGTCGAGGAGTTGGCAGTGAGTGTAAACAATGCGCGAAAATGGGGTGTAAATCAAATCATTTTATATATATTTTTACCAGTGAGCATGCACACAAACCTATACAATGACACACACGTGCTTTATACGCTGAAGTATTATATTTCGGAGTTGCAGCCATTTAAAACTGAGTTCGTGACTCTTCGCCTTATTACTCGYAGAGTTTTAAGTTATTGCAGTTGTTATTATTATTGTATTGTTATAGCTGTTGTTTGCCAGAAATCAACACTGAAACTCAAGGCAATTTGATTGACTTATTAGTTCTTAGCCGCAGGATTATGTGTGTCGTCATGCATGTTGCATACAGGGTGCACAAGCTGGTGCTGAGTTTTGTTTGTGTCGTATGTGTGTGTTTCAGTCTTCGTGAGCTTGTTAAGCCAAGCTTCTCTGCTGCATTTTCTTATTTATTTATTTTTKTTTTACACACTGCAGTTCTCAATCCTCCTTAAGCACGAGTACTTATGTATGTACATACGTGTGTCAGCGAATGTGTGCTTGTAGCAATTGGCTCAAGTTCGCTGGGCAAATAACCGAACTCTCCTCTTGCCCAGCGCCAGTCAGCCAGCCAGCAAGCACACCGTTGTTTATTTCCGCTTGATTGATGCGGCTGCGGTGTTGTTTGCACTAATTGAAGTTTGTTTGGTGGCGCGTGTGAGCGTGTGGGTATGTGCGCAGCTGAGGTGAGACGGCGTCAAAGGCGGAAATGAAACAAGACCAGCGGTGCTGAAGGAGTGAGTGAGTGAATGCGCGGCAAAGGAGTTGTGCAAGTCTCAAGCACTTTTTCAAGGCACATTCTGACAAACGTACATAGCAACATATATACTTATGAGCTACGCATGCCACATACTCGAAAACAAAAGCGTGGAGAGTCTCCGCTGCAAGTAAGCAGCGCTTCACTGGGTGCAAAACTCGGTGCAGAGCGGTGGGCTGTGGGGTGTCTAAAGCACATTGCATTGACGTATATCGCTCAATTTGGCCCAACAAGTTTTTCGGGCTAAATGTGAAAATTGGGAAAATAATTGGAAAAGTTTTGCAATAAATGCATGTTGGGGTTCGTCAGCTTGGCAGTTCATCGTTCGCCCATCGCCGCTTTGGCTGCTCTTGATTGGTGCATGAGTCAGCAGGCAAAGGAGTTTTTTAAACTGAATACGGTTGTAGAGAGTTACCAGATTGTTTAGAGGTGTTAAAAATTTAAAATAATATTTTATAAGAAAATTTTTTGATTAGCAAATTAGTAACGTGTTAAGCACATATGTACATATGTATATAAATTTCCGGATTAAAATTTTTGATTTCGGGATCCTGAACGTGGTTTTTTATTTTGTGGGCAATTTTTTTCTAATTTTTCTTCTATTATACAAAAATATATAAAATACGTTAACCATAATGCCGAAATTTCGGGATGCCGAAAAATAAATTTCGCAAACTTTTTAATATATTTTTTTAGCAATTCTTCTTCTAAGATTCTATATTACCATTTTACAAAAAAATACAAAATACTTGACCCTCAATCGGGATCCCGAAAAATAAATTTCGTAATTTTCAACGTAAAATTCGCTTTTCGGTCAATATAAATATTTCGGGATCGAATATTTTAATTTCGGGATCCCGAAACTTTTTTATTTATTTAGTCAGCAATTTAATTTTCCAATATTTTATATTACCATTTTACAAAAAAAGAGAAATTACAGTAACTCCAATCCCGCGATTTTCAGGATCCCGAAAAAAAAATTCGGTACTTTAAACTTTTCTGTTGATAAGAAAATATTACGTTGCCTACATATTAGAAACCATACAAAAAATCCACACATCTGGCAACCTCATTTTGCACGCTTGGTAAACAATTCGTACAGTCACGTGTATGCAAGTCTCCACGCAAGGATTAGGGTAAACGCTTTGCAATAAAAGCAAAGTAGCTCAACTAACTCCTGAATCCAAACAACCACCCGCAGGAAAAGTGGCTTAAATTGCAGTTGAATAGGTTTACAGCGCCAAACAGCCACACACTCTATGTGCTTGCACTTTCTTACATACAATTTGTTTGTACCTATTTATGTATAGGTGCACGGCCATTTAACGGGGTTGAAAAGTGTTAAGCTGTAATTTACAACTCGATTTATTTGTTTTAGACTAAACTAAAGCAATAAACCAAAGACGCGAGGCGGGGGTGCTAATATACTATACTATAGATGCGTATATATGTGTGTGTGCAACCCTCCTGCATTTCTTAGCTTAATGGAAATGCTTATTTTTGTTGTTGCTTGCTAGAGTCTTAAGCGTAGCCTGGTGTATGCGCTCAGCACTTATGAAAACAAATGTCGATTAGCTTCGGGTTTCTCTCGATATATACATATGTTTCCCCCACCTTATTGTTGTTGTTGTTGGTGTTGCTGTTTGCGTAAAGCTGCAATGCAATTGAAGGATTTATACAAATTGGGTTGATTGGAAAAGTTATTGATCTGTTATTTTGAATGAAAATTGATTGTGTAAAAACTTTTCGCAGCTGTAATTGGCAAAGTAATTATTGGCGAATGAGCAGTGCAGCCATTTTGTTAAATTAAATTAAGTTTTATGAGCCAAATGGAGTCGTCGTGCGCTAGTGCGTGCGTATGTCCGTTGTATGTACTCTATGTGTGTTTGCATGTGCGAATAATGTGAGGTTAAGTTAGTGCAATTATGGTGCTGATGCTGGAAGTTAAGCCATAAAATATGTTAAACAAAAGTTTTGAAAAGTGAAATGCCGTTAAGCGAGTGAAAAGGAATATGAAAATAATGCAAAGAAATAGCGAAATAAACTAACGTTCGAAGCAGGAAATGGGGAAGAACTATAGTATATTTCTGGGTTAACTGTTAAAAGAAGTTCGAGCAGCACCTTTTCCATGTGGTAAGCGAATAGAAACTGTCACGCTAAACTATGAGGTGATAACTTACAGCCACTAATCACAATTTATTAAATTCGAATTTAACGTGTGTGGCTGCACATATGTAGCTCTAATTGAATTTGCGATACATTGTTTTGAGTTAATATTAGAGTTTCGTAGATTTTTGAATGAGTTGAGTTGGATGTTTGAGATATTTTTAAAGTTGACCTTAAGTTGGAGTGTAAACTATGAATAGTGTGATAAGTTTTTTATGTTAGCGTTGCACTTTTTGTGAATGCTTGAGACTGAGAGTTGAGTCTAAATATTTCGAACTTTTTAAATGTAATCTTTTCTATTCAAAACTTGAATTATGCTTATGTCGATTTTGAGTTAAATTTTTTAGTTTAGTTTTAATTTAGTTTTAAAATTTCAAGCTTGCAATAACATTTAGTTTAGACTTACGTTTGTGTAGAATTCAAATTCTGAGCTATATTTAAAATAGAATTTAACTTTGAGTATTTTTTTGAGTTGAAATAAAAGTTTGAGATGACTTTAATTTAGAGTTAGTACTTATGAGACTAAGTTCGAAATTTAATTCGAAATTCGAAGTTCGAACTTTTTTGTTTGAATTTTTGAAAAAAAAAAAAATTAAAACCCGTTAATCTCGATTCTTACGTAGCTTAAGTACCCGACAAAGGTGCATTTTAAATGTTATAAAAAGGTATTTTCTTTTTTTGGTGCGATCAGTTTGTATGGTAGCTATGTGCTAAAGTGGTCCGATCTGAACAATTTTTTCCAAACTTTCTGAAGATATCTTATCAAACAAGAAATTTTTCCTTACAAGATCTTGAGTTTGATTGGTCAGTTTGTATGGCGTTTACTAGCTATAGTTGTGCTGAGTTATGTGAAGACATCTTGTCAAATAACAAAATCTTCCATACAAAAAATCGTTTTAAATCGGTTCGTTTGTATGGCGGATATATCTTATAATGGCAAATGTTCAGCTTCTTGAACAAACGAAGGGCTTGTGTAAAATCTCTTATTGATATTTTAGAACTTAGGAATTAGTTCGCACATTTAAATACAGACGAACTTGGTTAAATTTACCAATATATATATCAGCGTCGCACCGATGGCCTTCGGTTGCAAGTGTCTCCGACTTTCTATGAGTCAAGACTTCGTAGCAAACTTACTGTACGCTGTTCAAATTATTGAAACTGAAAGCACCAACAACTACACCAATCGTCAGATCAGTGCCAACAACCAACAAATAGCACCGTACCTACCTAAAAATCAATAAAAACCAAATAAAAGACGCAAGCAATGGAAAACTATTATTGCAAGCGCATAGAAATCTGCTGTGAAATTGCAAATTTCCAGCAATTTACACGCTACTGCAGGCAACAAAGCTTTCCTCCACTCACCAAACGCGCCGCAAAGGTGCACTCACTCGGCACATGAATGCCGCAGCAGCAGCAGCAGCACAAACTGTGGCATGTTGCACCAGCGCCACGTCATAACCCATAAACACATGCCACACAATAGAGATGCAGCGTTGATGAGTTTTTGTTTTTGTTGGGCGCGCGTAAACACCCACTTGGCGAACAACGTTTCGTTTGTTTCATACGCGAGTAAGCATCACCTGAGGTTGTGACCAGGCACCGACAACTTGAAGAAAGACAGCGAAGTAGAAGTAGTTTGTGAGCGTACACTTTAACCTCTGAGGCGGTGGCAGGGCAACACTCACTTGCAGCGCCTCAAATTGCACGCTCTTCGTACCTACTGGGGTGGGGCAAGGCACGAAAAAGTTGTAGCCGCAAAGTGCTGATGATGATGGAAAATAAAAATGCAACAACAACGCGCGTGTGTTGCCAACTGCGGTGTAGCTACACGCGGATGTTTTGCAAGTCTGTGTGTATGTGGTAGATTGCGGAGCCTTGCAACGTAATATGCGATTGCGGCACGCGTTGTTCTGCGGTAGCTTGCGGCTGTTGCTATAGCTGTAGCGTTGCGCTGATGTGGCATGGTGGTTTGAACTGCGCTGCGGCATTGTTATGTCTTTTGTTGTTGTGCATGAGCATATCGAGTTATCGGTTGCAGCACATCTTTAACATCTGCATCAGTTGCCACGGTTTCGGTTGCGGACTGTCAGCCGAAAAGGTTAGCTGGCTGTTGCGGATAATATATATACAAATAATGACATATGGTATATGGGTGCACATATTATATTTACTTGAGAATGTGTGTGTTTGCGGGCATCATGCCTCATATATTAGAGAAAATTGCAATGGAACTTGAAAAATCAGTAGAGTAATATTTGCTGCTATTGAAGCACCGATGGCCTTCGGCGGCAAGGTACAGTGGGTCCAGAGTAAGAGATTTGAGAGAGATTAAGGTTGAGGTTGAGGTTGAAGTTGAGGTTGAGGTTGAGGTTGAGGTTGAGGTTGAGGTTGAGGTTGAGGTTGAGGTTGAGGTTGAGGTTGAGGTTGAGGTTGAGTGTTGAGGTTGAGGTTGAGGTTGAGGTTGAGGTTGAGGTTGAGGTTGAGGTTGAGGTTGAGGTTGAGGTTGAGGTTGAGGTTGAGGTTGAGGTTGAGATTGAGATTGATAATGACATTGAGTTTGATATTGATATTGATATTGATATTGATATTGATATTGATATTGATATTAATATTGATATTGACATTGATATTGATATTAATGATGAAATTGAGATTGAGATCGATGTTAAAGTAAATTTAAGGTTAAGTTCATAAAAAGATCACAAAGTTTTGATTAAAGTTGATTGGTTCAGCCTGTTTTACTACCAAACATCAGTCCCAAAATTTACATTACACCCATAGTATTTCTTGACTATTAATATCAAAATATTGTGGTAATGAAAGGTGGCAGTCAGGAGTAACTATTATGCTGTAACAGATATGTGGCGCTGGAAGCTACAATTTTCACCCATACACTCACACACACACTAGCGCACGTCATGAGGGCATCGCAACACTTGGGGGTTAATCGCTAAATAATGTGTTGAGAGGAGGATTCGCGCAAACGATTGGGCAGGTAAATCATTTCAACCCAGATTCGGACATGCACGTTTCAGAAATTGTTTATGCAGCAAATGAAATAATCGCATATATTGTGAGAGTTCACATATAATACCAATTCGTGCCACACAGTTCTTCCGCATTTTCGAACGGAATGACCTGCATTGTGTATGCCACATATTCCATGTTGAATGCCACGAACGCTGTCATAACTGCACTGCACTGCACATGTACACTAAATTGTATCTGGCATTACTTATGGCTGATCTTGTAACGCTGCAAATGATTGCATCAATGAAATGCATGCAACAGCAAGCGAAGGTGGCAACGCCCATCGCTACCGGCAAATCTTTATTAGTATTGCATGTATGACTATCGGGGAGTAGTGTATGCATGTTTTCGTGGCCAAGGCCAAAAGTCACGAGCACAAATGTGTTGACGTGAAATGAAGCAGAAATAAATTTGCTTTGAGGCGCTGTGCATATACACATGTATGTATGTGCATACTTACGTTTACAAACTTGCAACCTGCCTCAAAGGTTGCACTCTTATCAAATCTACTTGCAATTTTTCTACGATTTTTATGCGCCTCCCAACTTTGACTCTAGTGGCAGAGCGACAGTTTTTGTTGCAAGTAACTTGCAGCACATTCCATGTTGCAGCCAACGTGTGTGGCAACTTTTCAACAAAAATCTGCGCTATCAGCAACATGCCACATAAAAATCTACGGCTTTCGTTGCACATTTGTCAATCAGCGTTTTACCATGATTTTCTGCACTTCAGTGGCTATCCCACATCTGTAGTACAGCATACTGTGAGTACATTGGTGTGTTGTGCACATACGCTATTGGCTTTGCAGCAATCGCTTGTGGTACGTCCGTCAACTAGTCAGCACTTTACCGCGCAGATGAATTGTAAACAATTCATCAGCTTATGTGCACTCGTGTTGCAAATTGCACCACTTGCAACAGCGTTATTCATCGCTGCAGCAAATCGTGTAGTATTGGCGCTGTCAACAGCAATCGCTTTTGTTGCAAGTAGCCGGAACAAATGACTTGCATATGCGGCTTGGCATATTAGCTGCCACAACAGTGATTTGTTGCAACATGCACACTTTCGTTGAAGCCTTTTAGCTACAAGCTGCCACAGTTTCTTCCACCTCCGAGATGAACCCTTTTCGTTGCATATATGGTACCGGCTTTTTACGCATGTACTTTGCTTTTTTTAATTTACTCACTTTTTCACAAACTTGCGCTATATGCCACATGCTGCAATATTGCGTATAAAGCGCATTCGGGTTTCGCATTGCAACATTACTTGTATTTCTTGTCATTTTTTATTTTCATCCACAAATTGAAGCTTTTGCTTGATACGCGTCGCTCGTGTTGCAAGCGGGCGTAACGGTGCTTTAAGTACAGCGCACGATAAGCGAGTTGCCTTGGGTTTTGCTATTCTTCGTTCTCGCATATACTGCTTTATGCTGCTGTTGTTATGCTCTTCGTCGTCGTTGCTCCGATTCCCGTACTTCTTATTGTTGCCTCAAAATGTTGCATTGAATTGGTGTTGATTGATAACGCCACGGGCGGTCGCTTTTTACGCCAATTCTTTCACGCTCGATCGCATCCTCATTGCAACCCGCTGTGTTGGCTTTCTTTAAGTTGTTATGCACATATAACATATAAACATGCACAAAACAAAAATAAAAATAAAAAATAAAAAAATATGTTTATAAAATGTCGGCTGAATTTATTGCACACACTTATTAACTGTACTTCAAGATTTAAAAAAAAGTAACAAATTTACTTAATTTATGGTTTCCTCGATTTGGGCTTCATTCTGAACTTTTTCTCACGTTGCAAAGCTGTTGACTTTTTTCGCATCTCGCGACACTGACGAATTCGTACAGTGCATGGAATACTTAGTTGGTTTTGGGAACACTGGAATCTTCTTTCTGTTGGAAATTTAGAACTTAGAAAAATCAAGAGTTTCTGTTTCTGTTTCAAAACATCAATTATCCTTTTATTAGTACAATTAGTACAAGAGTCACAAGATCATAACAAAAGATCAGCGCTCATATTTTCTCGAAATATTTTTTTTTTTTAACGAAAATTTTTCTTTCGATTCACAAATCAAAAAGTTCATACTTTTTTAATTTTCTGCTACAAATTTATACCCAATTACGCACATACGTATAAAAACGGGTAATCAAAGTAGATGTACTCTTTTCAATAGCCTTTTTTTATGACAGATCACGCGAGAGTCTTGTCAAGCAGCAATTTTATTTTTGTTCTGTATTGTTTCGCATTCATCATTTATAGAATTAAGCCTTTAACAACGTTTACAAAACGTTCAACTTTATTACGAAAATTTAAGTTCAGTAAAGAATGCCATTAGGGCGCTACGCTCACCTTATGGTCTATATAGTTGGCCTACTGAGCGTATTATTCACAACACCATTACTCTTCTTGAGACGCAGCATTCATTATTGGATAATATTCGGCCGAATAGAGTAGACACGAAGGTCGTGAGGAGTCGATTCACCGGTTTGCAGGAACTCGGACTAACATTTCATATGGACGACTTGGCGAATTTTACGATTTTCATTAGCTTATATTAAGAACAATTTTACATTAGTAAAGTCATTCGGCTTAGACAGGAGCAGGTTATTAATTGGATAAGAATTTCTCAATCAAGTTCCCGGAGCTTCTGGCAAGTCGCCGTCAGCGAAATTTCCATTCCTATTAGCCAAAAATATTATTTCGTTGTTAAAAAATATGGAACAGAAGTTTTCTGATTATCACAGATTTAGACCGCTTTAGTACCAAAATTTTAAAGCGGCCACTAGGAGCCACCCTATCATCGTCTAACAATATTTTCATATAGAGAATTGTTTGAGTTCAATACTAATAAGAATTCGAAACAAAACTGTAAAAAACTAGGATTATATTCAATAAGCATTTTAAGTAAAGCGTCGTTTACCTCTAATTTAACTATTACTAACTTTAAAGCTTAAGCTTTTATTTAGCTACATATGTAGGTAGTAGTAATATGTCATATGTCTCTACAAATACGAGACTTAGAACTACCCTGATGAGTTACATATATTATAACAAGTAAGGAAGGGCTAAGTTCGGGTGTCACCGAACATTTTATACTCTCGCATGACAAGTTTCATCAAGATATCTCAATTTTTACTCAAGTTACAGCTTGCACGGACGGATAGACAGACATCCGGATTCCAACTCTACTCATCACCCTGATCACTTTGGAATATGTAACCATACTATAACTAACGATATATACCATTATTAGCAACTTTATTAAGAGAGTATCTCTCTGAATTAAATGAAAATATCTGAGAGATTTACCGATATTTTCAGTGAAAAATTAGGTTAGGTTAGGTTAGGTTAGGCACTGAGTTCTTCGTGTTCGATGTCAGGGACCTTAAAAAGTTATAGTACGACCACGACAATTATTCCGCAAGGGATACCTCAGCTCAAGTACCGTATTTTTGTAAAGTTTTATTCCGCTATCATCATTGGTTCCTAATGTATATATAATACGTTATATTGGTAGAAAGCGTGGTTGTAAACCGATTTCACCCATATTTCGTACAGGTCATCAGGCTGCTAAGAAATTATATACCGAATTTCATTGAAATCGGTTCCTGAGATATGGTTTTTGGTCCATAAGTGGGCGACGCCACGCCCATTTTCAATTTTTAAAAAAAGCCTGGATGCAGCTTCCTTCTGACATTTCTGCCGTAAAATTTAGTGTTTCTGACGTTTTTTGTTAGTCGGTTAACGCACTTTTAGTGATTTTCAACATAACCTTTGCATGGGAGGTGGGCGTGGTTATTATCCGATTTCTTCTATTTTAGAACTGTATATGGAAATGCCTGAAGGAAACGCTCTATAGAGTTTTATTGACATAGTTGTAGTAGTTTCCGAGATATGTACAAAAAACTTAGAAGGGGCCATTTGGCCAATTTGTGCCGAATTTCACTTTAATATCTTTATTTATGGCTTAGTTGTGATACTTTATAATTTTTCGGTTTTCACCATTTTGTAGGCGTGGCAGTGGGCCGATTTTGTCCATCTTCGAACTTTACCTCCTTATGGAGCCAAGAAATACGTGTACCAAGTTTCATCATGATATCTCAATTTTTACTCAAGTCACAGCTTGCACGGACGGACGGACAGACAGACATCCGGATTTGAACTCTACTCGTCACCCTGATCACTTTGGTATACATAACCCAATATCTGACTCCTTTAGCTTTAGGATTTACAAAGAACCGTTATGTGAACAAAACTATAATACTCTCCTTAACAACTTTGTTGCGAGAGTATAATAAAATACTGAAAATATGTTCGCGAATTTAAAAAAACGTTGGCACAAGTACATATATTGGGGCCAATGGGCATCCTTTTATACTAAATACGTTTTGAAAAATAAATGAAGGAATTTAAAATTTTGAACAAAGTTTTGATGTATTTTTTTTTCTCATAGGAGTTTTTTTTCTGGCGTAGTAGCATACACGAGAAATACTCTTCAATTTAGATTGAATAAAAGCTCGTAATCGTTAAGCATTTGCATTATTTTAAACAAAAAAAAAAAATTTTTTTCCAGGGAGGCCGATGCACCTAATTTTAAATATTCAAAATGCTTTACGGTTTGGAGGGAAGTAACTGTCGTATTATAAGTGCTTATTTTTTGTTAGTAAAAGATTTCTTTCAACATAGTCAAATCCGAGTTGCCAAACCAACTTTTGGAACTTTCTTCCTTTTTAAACTAATTTAGTAAATATTTATTTATATTTGTACTTCCCAAAGTTGCATGGAGAAATTTACAATAATTTAATGCAACTTAACTATTAGTTGGATAATTAGCGTGTTGTATGATAAATTTAAAACAATTAGAGGTAAATTTAGTACATTTATCTTACAAAAAATGCACAAATTTGCAGAAGAATGAACTACAAAGTATCGTAAAAGTTTGTGGAAAAAAGTTACTAACAAAAATAGAAAAGTAAATGAAAACAAATTTAATGGAATTACAAAGGCTTCAGCTGAGTAGTTCTTCTAATAATATCGGTATTATACACAAAATTCTTTAATTATATATTATCATTTGGAATCAAGTTATAGTACTTTAAGTTGTCTAATTTTTGGTAAAATATTAGAAATATATATTACATACAGTTTATGTAGTATATGTATAGTATATACTTATATGTAAGTACTACAAGGACTGGTGGCGCCATCTATATGTTGACGGATGCATTAGAATCTGCTATCTTTATCGGTTTTCCAGTCAGAATTTCATGACATTTCATTGATTAAAAATGAAGTTATTGGGTTTCAGTGTCAGTATGTTTGTGTTATCGGTACGAAAATTAACTTCGAAAAAAGAGCTGATATTAAATTTTGTTTTAAAATTGGAAAAAATTTTAATTGATGAAACAAGTTTATGACGACGAATACCTATACCGTAGCAGAGTGCACGAGTGGTTTCAACGTTTTCAAAGTGGTCGTGATCAAGTTAATAACTATCAACAAGCCATCGAAATTGTGCGTGAATTCATCAAAAATCAGCCGAAATCATCATTGAAATTCATGTAAATGGAATTGATCATCTCCAAAACATCGATTTATCGTATTTTGACCGAACATTTGGGCTTACGAAAGATGTGCGCACGGTTTGTACCGCACAAATTGACTAACGACCAAAAATTGCTCAGAATCCAACATTCGAAGGACAACTTGTGACCGATTATTTGCCCATGAAGACGTAGAGGCTATTCAAAAGGTTTGCACCGGCATACTGGTGGCAATACCGGCCAACGAGCTAAAACACTTATTCGACATGCCTTTGGGCCATGCCAAAAGGTGTATTGAAGCAGAAAGAGACTATTTGGAATAAAATAAATTGATTTTCCCAAAAAACCACTTGTTCTGTTTTATTTTTTTTAAGTTTAGTTTACTTTGTAAAGCACCTTGTACATATGTATGTATGTTTAATACAAGAATTTTCTTCAAGTCGTTTGTGTGCCTTAAAAATTTTCTCACAACAGAAATACACATATACATATTACAAATATGTATAGATATGTAAATGAAGCAATCGAGCATGAAGTTTACATGAACATATTGACATAATTCTCATTTCAGTCAATAAAAGTACGAGTGTAAATATGATTTTGCTTTTAAATAAGTGAACGCACAAATGTATTGACTCATATTCATAACGCATAGCAGTAAATAGTCCACATAAGTACTTAACTCATTTGCTCAACACTCCAACTTATTGACACACATTCGCTGCCGCAACAACACTTCACAAGCAGACACACACACACAAGCACACTTATGCGAGTTTCTCATGCCAATTTAATGCAGAATTATTTCGTTTCATTTCTCAGATACCAAGCGCACGCTTGCCTATTGAGGAAAACACATTTTTCTGTTTTTTTATTTTTTATTGCATTGTGGAAAAAATCAAATTTATTTGCTCAAAAGCACTTATGAGCCGACAAGAATATAAAATCAAACATTTGTTGACACTTTTGCCAGCACGACAAATAAGCCAACGGACAGACAGACAGACAGCCAGAGCGTGGAGTAAGCGGAAAATATTGTAGAAATATAAGGAGAAAGATGGAGGAAGCGCCAAGCGAGGCACATGGCGCTCATACTCAAGTATTTATAAACATAAATATGTATATATGGTATGGTGTTTATGCCACACCGATCCTATATATACACAGTACGGCGGGGTCATTTATGCGCCATAAATCTATCATGGCAACACTTAGGAAACATCAATTGTCGCATGTACTAACGACACAACAACTCAAGCACCAGCAAAACAACAAAAATAACTGTATATGTATTTTTAATGGGTTGGGGAATGCTTTTTGTGCCCAAAAGTGGGGGCGAGGCAGCTGCGCGGCCTGTGTGCGTTCGAAAAGCAGACCGCGCGTTGTGCAAGTGATGTGGCATTTGCGACAAATTTTAATGCGGCGTAAAATTAAGATTTTCGCTTTTTTATTGTTTTTGACAAATATAGTATACAAGTATGTTTGTCAGTATTTGTCGCACATTTGCTCAGTCCTTATTTTATGCTTTATTTTTTCCGACTTTTTATTTACCATATTTTGCTGACTGCTGCTGACATAAGCTCGGCGTCGCCTGCTTTATGCTGCCTTGCAACATGTCAGTCGTGTCACTTGTATTTCAGCGGCGGCGTCGTCTTCCTTTTTGTTGTTGACTTGTTGAAGTATTTTTGTCACAGAAAATCTGTGGTTTTCAACGATTCTCATGTGGCACGGGTGATGTGTGCGAGGCAACATGCTTTGCCGTTGAGTAGTTGCAATTGGAGGAAATTAGCGAACTCATATTTTAAATTTAGCTGTTGGGGATTATTTACATATGTACAGGGTTTGTTCGGAAAGTAGTAGATTCAAAAAAATTAGATTGAATGAATCGTTATAATTTTTAAAAACTTTCAAAATAGCATCGTTCTGCGTTGATGCAGCCGGCTCGATTACCAAACGTTGAACACGTCGCGGAAGGAATTCTCCGGAATAGCCTTGAGAGCCGATGTGAATACTGCATGGATCCTCTCTGTCGTCCTAAAATGCTTGTCTTTCATCGGTTTTTCAGGCAAGGAAATAAAAAACATCCGGCGTGGCTACATCTGGGATGTAGGGTGGTGGCGGAAACATTGGGATGCCGGACTTGGCTAGGTAAATGTTCACAAGAAAATCGGCGTTGTCGTGGTGTAACCACCCTTCGTTTGAGTCTCTTGAGGTCTTCCAAATATAACATGGCTTTGACGGTTTATCCACGAGGAACAAATTGATGGAGGATGATGCCTTTAATATCAAAAAAAGCTTTGAGCATCGTTTTCACTTTGGATTTGCTCATTCTTCCCTTTTTTTGGCAAGGAGACGCCGACATGTGCCACTCGGAAAATTGCCTCTTTATCTCAGGATCATACTCAGAGTCCTATGACTCGTCACTTGCAATTACGTTATCGAAAAATTGTTGATCACTCACACAGTTGTTCAAATTTTGATTGTACGCGTACCTCTGCTCTAACGAACGGTGCCTTTTCGGCTTGCACCACTCACCACAGAAACATGTCGTGCGATAATGTTTGTCCTGACTCTCCAGGTACTCGGAGACAACCGACCAGCCTTTCGTTCGTTAGTTAGGAACGCCGTAAACCGAATCCGAAACCGGAATCAGTCCTATTACTTTCCGGACAAACCCTGGTTCGATCTCAACGTTTTCTTGGTAGATTTTATGTTGCCTTGGAAAATAATCCTAGCTAAATTTCGTTTAGATATCTTTTAAAATCAAAAAGTTTTTCATACAAGCATTTGATTCCCATCATTCAGTTTGTAAGGAAGCTATATATTATATCCGATATCGGCGATTTCAGCTAAGTAACAGTTTCTCGAAGGGAAAATGATTAGTGCGCAATTTCAGATCTACTAATCTCGTATATAAAAACAGACGGACAGACGAGCAGGACCAAATCGACTCAACTCGACTTTATAGGGTCTTCGAGGTTTTCTTTTGGGAAGTACAAACTTCGTGAATACCATGTTCAAGGTATAACTAAAAATAAATCGTACATTTCACAGTAATTCCTCGTAATAAACTCCTCACAGTAAGAAATAATTCCACATGCAAGCGCAAATTGTTACCACTTGAACGAAAAAAAATAAATAATAAAAGTAAATCTGCTAAACAAAACCACACCCACAAAGTGCTGAAGTGCTTTTAATTATAATTGTTGCTATTGTTGCTGCAAACATTTACGATTCACCTTGCAGAATAATTCATCAAAATGCAAAGTAAATTCAAACAATCTGTCTAGCGGCTGACTGATCGGTGATTCACCAAAGAACACAGTCACTCACAGCCACAAAGTAACAGAGAGTAGTAGAGCAGGCAGTGGAGGCAGGTAGCTGGGGGAAAGTTGTGAAATTGTATCTATTGCATAGGTTTTATAGGCGGACAAGTTGGCGCTTCGGCCACCAAGGGTGCAGCGGGCGCTTTTACGATTACTACCACGTCAGGTGAGTGATTGACTCACTAACTGACTGACTGACTGACTGCCTAACAAACGTGCCTGCTACGCTGTGTGTGCTCATGCCTGAGCATAGTTGCGTTGTTGCAAGCAATCACTGAGTGACGTGTGTATGGCGGCGCAATTAAATTGCGTTGCTGATCTTGCCAGCTATGCAACTTTCAAAGCTTTAACACTTTGCTTGCGGTCAAAATACGCGCTGAACTTCGGCAAATCCTTTGAAAATAAACAAACTAATTTTTTACCTATTTTCTCAAAACTTTTTTGTGCGTATTTTTTTCTCACTGTGCACCGTAGTGTGCTTCACTACGTATTGATGAGTTTATGTTGTGTAATTGTTGTTGTTTGTTGCAGCTTTTTGTTTGTTTGGCTTGCTGCGCTTGCTCCTGCCTTTGTTTGCACGCACTTGCTGGTACTTAGTTGTTGTTATTTGTTGTTGCTATGTTTGTTATTTCTTCTCGCATTTTGATGTTTTCATTTCGTCACTTTTACTATTTTTCCGCTTTAATTCACTTTCATCATATCAACCACAAAAGTCATCTTCCATATTTCATCTCTCAACATTAGCATTAAGTTCAACTACAAACCACCGCTAGGTGGGAGATTGATGTTTTATGTTGCACAACAACACTAGGAGATATACTTTTAGCGGTGTAATTAAAGTTTTGTTTTCTGTTTCATTTGAAATCATTAAGTTCCATTAGATCGCGTATGAGATATGTTATGGTTTCAGATATTCTAAAGAAACTTTGAAAGAGATGATGGATAAATAATTAAAAGTAACAACAAAGAAGAGATTTTTTATGAAGAGGAAGGTTATTTAAACTTAAATGGGCACGCTGCACGACCAAGGGCCTCTAGATTTCTGGAACTGAATAAAAATCAATAAAAAATTGTTTAAATGTGTGGAAATCTCTTTTCTCATTCTTTGATGTTATATTTCTTATAGATCTTCTTTTCGTTTTGATCTTAATATTTTACCTTGAATAGGATTCTTATGACTCGAAGTTGTATTTTTTTGAGATCGAGGAAATAGGTCACCTATCCAATTGAAAAATGTATTGCAGCTATACAAAAGTTTTGCCAGCTGACTGCCGTTATATTAAGAAGGAACTGGTCTCTTTCGGCATGCTTGTTCGTGCGAATCCCGATCTCACATTCGTGGAGAGCTTTATAACTGCCGATGAGACATGGGTTTATGAGCTTGATTTACAAACAAGTCATCAGTCATCGGAATGGAGGGAAAGAAATGAGCCGAAACCACAAAAGGTAAAGTCAAAGCCGCTAAAAAATGTAGGCAGGTGATGCTCATCGTTTTTTCGATATTCGTTGTTTGAGCATCAACAATTGTTCCGGAGAGGCAGACGGTCAATAAGGTGTTCTATTTGGCCGTATTGAGGCGTTTGCGTGTGAACATCCGTCCAAAACGCTGGAATTGTGGAAAAAAAAGCTTGGAGTCGATCAAGGAAAGAAGTACCAAAAGAGAAGATAGAAAAAAACAGATGAAAGGTTAGAATCACGTTGATCAAACGCACGAACGCACAAGCCTGAAGACTTCAAGAGAGCGAATTAATCTCCATCATATTCGTTTTCTCTCCACACATTGTTATTTTTACATTCTTTATTTGCTATGTCATGTCAGAGTAATCGAATTACTGAAGATCACATATCCATATTTTATGGGAAATTTTATTAGGGATTGTCAAACTTCCTTCTTAAAACACAAAAAACTAGCGCTCCTAAATTTCCTCAAGGGCATTCTTTTGTTAATGGCTTGCTAAAGCATAGGCTCCAAAAGAACGTACTGTGGAAAAAACTTCTAAACTACAAGTGTTAGTGTTATAGAATCGAAGTTAACGCAGTATTGAGAATCCTCCCTCTATTTCTCAATTTATACAAAATTTAATACTAAAAAACTCGAGGATAAAAGAAACAGAAATGTAAGAAGCCAACCACTCATTGAAACTAACCTAACAAGCTTGCTAACAAAATCGGGCGCCACAAATTAGCACTTAAAAGTTCAGTTACAAATGCCGTGTAAAATACCAAACTCAATTCACACATTGGTTGCGCATTTAGCGAAGAGAATACAAATTACAAAGGAATGCCACAAATTTATGCAGGGCATCATACTCTCCCTTTTTTCCTTGCCTTTTTGAGAGTGAATACTATGTATTAATTAAAATGAGAAATTGTTTTTTTTTTTGCGTTCTTTGCACTTTTCTTGCACTTACCGGCAATTTGTAGCGTGGCCTTTCGACTAATCGCCTTGCCGACATGATTCTTGGCCACACACCAATAGATGCCGCTGTCTTGTTCCTTTTTGCTCATCATCGTGCGATAGAAGAAGAGCGCACCATCTTTGAAGAGCACACGATGCGATTTCTTTTCATTTGTGTTGACCGGTTCGCCATCCTAAAGGAAGAGTGAGAGAGTGGAGAATTGTAGATTAATATGAGTATAATATTTTAGGCAAATATTATTATTCAAATTAAATTTTTTTGAAAAACATCATATTATTTTATATTTTGGTATAGACTTAAAAAGGGAAAAACTGAGTGGCCCAAAAAACAACTTTAGCTAAACACACTAAAACCATTCGGCAACTAGTTACTGAATAACGTAAATCTGGAACAGCCTCAGGTTCAATTTGAGTAGTTATATAACTAGTCCTTATATTTTTTATGTTAAGATCAGATTAGCCATCACATCACTCAATACAATGTAATTCCTTCAGAACTAGTCGCAACTAGTCACAAAATGTATATGATGCGAAACTAGTATATTAGTTTAACAATATCATTCTTGATGGTGGGTTTAAAATACAATGAATGCGGTTTTAGAATACTCCACACTTAAATATGTATATAGGAACATTCACACTGCTCGAAATGAAGTCACACGATGATATCAGGCTGCAAAAGACAAACCGCAAATTTTTTTCCAAACTTTACAAACTTTTGCGGTTTAACTGCACAGCTTCTGTGTTTCAGGTGGCAAAAGTGAAACACAGGTGCAGTTGAATTAAAATTTACAACGTAGATGGCACGCTTAGGGGCGTGTGTTACGTATGTATGGGTTGCATGCCACTTTCGTTTTCATGACTTGCAAACACTCTGCTGTTGCGACAAATGCGGTTACCTTTTTACTTTTGCTGTTCTTATTATTCTGTTTTTGTGGTTTGGTATAATTTTTCAAGAAAAGAGAGCAGAATAATTGCATTGAAACCTGGTGGTGTGTTAAAGTAAAGTCCGTCATTTAATTGTAAGATGAATTTAAACATTTTTAAGGCAGATTATTTTAAATTTTTGATTAAATATTTGGGTGTAAGAAAACAAGGTATCAAAAGAGACAGGAAGTGAGATGGAATGATGATATGAATTTGAAATTAAGTTGTAAGTAAGAGAATACTACGGAATGTACTGGAATGAACTGGAATGAACTGGAATAGAATTGCACAAAATACAAAAGTATAATATTTATGAAATTGAAATAAATAGAATTGAAGCAGAGTTTGTCTTGGTGAAAAGAATCCTTAATACTATAAGTAACGAATTCACTCCAATATTTCGCATTTCACTAAATGTTTCTTTAATAAAAAATTTGCTACAAATTTAAGTATTCACTAAAGCTTTTAAACATTTTTAAAAGCAACAATTAATCGACTGTTGTTCTCACTAATCAAGCATTAAAGCTTTTTTTAAACGCTTAAGAAGGTATGTGTTTTCTCCAAAATCTCATGATCATGATTAAAAGTAGGCCAGTATTTAAGTATTTAATTTTTATATAGCAAAAATTATTATTTAATTGCTTTTATCTATATTCTAAAGGAATAATAGAAGGAACACCGAAAAAATAAGTTGTATAATAATTTTAAGGTTACTGCTATTTATTTAAAAAACTTGATACAAAAATTTTAAGTGGAAAATATGAATGAAAACTCGAAAATAAATAGTTTATGTGCCTAAAGATAGGCAACACAAGCATTACGTTAGTGTGATTTCATAAAAATGATATAATATTTTTAAAGGCATAGACTATCGAAATATACAAAAAAAAAAAAACACAAATTGAGAACTTTTTCGGATTTTCACGAGTAATGGTACGAAGGCAGTATATGTAAAAACTGATGCCTACATCTAGGCTGATGGTGGTTGAGCAGAGAAAAGCAGAAACATTGAATATCATATTGATTAAATAATATAATAAATGATAATAAAGTAATATGTTGCTAAAATGGTATAAAATAAACACAGCCAAATTGTCTTTAATTCCTATAAACTAACTTGATAAAAATTAACAACTCTCTTAAATATAACAAAAATCAATGATTTTTTTCTGCACTGCAATAATTGAAAACAAGCTACCAAAATATAAATGAACAATTCTGCAGACAACTAATCCACAACTCAATATTCATTAAAGGCATTTACAAAAGCTCAAATGCCGTCTAGCCAGTGCAGCCACCTTATAGCACAACCTTACGAAAATGCCGCCTGCCGTGAGCTTCTTCTGATTACAAATATACTAAATATATAACATATGTATATATATATACATATATTCATATATATGCATTTAAATGTACCGCTACCTTTTCAAATTTATTACAATTCAAATTGTAAGCGACTTTATTGCCATGGCATTGCCGGGATTTACATTTTCAATTGTTTTATTCGACGAAAGTCGAACAAAAAGACGGCAAGAGAAAGCGACGGAAAATTAAATAAAATTCGTGCCACATATGCAGGGATGTATTTGAGTGAGTTTTGCAGGCAGTGCAGAGAATTTAATACACTGACGGGCAGTAATCCCTTGGCAAACACACACACTTACACGCTCATATGTATGTATGTGTTGCAGCCTTCTTGCGCCTAGTGAGTATAAATAACGCAAAGCGGCACACACACACCAACATATTTGTAATATAAATATATGTATATATGCTGATACGTCACTATATGTGCCACATGACGTTGTTATCCCTGTTAGCGTTTATTTTCTACAGCATGGACTTACCTTAAACCATTCAATTGTCGGCTCCGGTTTGCCTTCGACTTTGCAATTCAGTGTGGCAGGTTCATTCTTTTTCACAACCAAATCTGTTGGATGCTCGATTATACGCGGTGATTGATACTGAGCTGCAAAGAGAATAAATAAATTTTTAGTAAAATGGATAAAACCGTTCAAACGGTAAAAAATAGTTTGGTTGCAGGAAAAGGATTGAAAAAACATTTGCGGAAATGCGGTGAAAACACAGAGATCTCGCTATGAACGGGTGTGCGGTATCCTAAATATACAAAAACAAAAGCAATGTGGCGGCAAATTCGTGTGCGCTTGTGTGCCTGTGTGTTGCATGGGGTGCAAACTATTTGCCACTTGAATAGGGTTAAGCATTGTTGGCGCTGCAGATAGCAAATATATTATTTGTCTTCCAGCACACTCACAAACACACGTAAGACTACATTTTTTTAAATAAATTTAGCATTTTTTAACTTGATACACATACTTGCAAAGATATTTTTATAATATACACATACTATATGTAAAAATACTTTTCCACTTCCTTTTGCTATCCACCGGCATTAATAGTGACGTCTAAACGTGTGCGGCTTTATTGTTGCAACGTGTTTGTGTTTCTGACTGCAAGGCTTTGTGTCCTTCGCTTTTTTCTCACTAAGCTGCTATGACAGCTTTTTTCACAGCCGGACAAAAAAGTTTTTATATTTTTAAAATTTATACGGTTTCATTGATCAGCGTAGCGTTGTTGTGGCACGCAGCTTGTTGGGTGGTGAACGTGTTGATTGTGGAAATTTTATATTCCATTCATTTGCAAAGCTTTGAGTAACAGTTTGGACACGAGCTTAGTGAATTCGGTTAAAAAAAATATATAAAAAAAATTTAAATTGAAAAAATTTGAAAAAACTAAATTTGTTTAGTTTCAAAGCCGATCATGATATATTTATTTAGCAAGCATCTCGTGTATTTAAACCTGCAATTTACAGCGTAACGGAGTTTTATTCGCACATTTTCAGCGGCAGTTGCATGTTCCTAATTTTATTTTTGAATTTGCGGCTGAGTGTAAAAAATTAAATTCCAGTGTATAATCAAATAAAGTGAGTTGCGGAATATTAAAAGAAAAAAAAATTAATTAAATTAAAAACTTAACAGGAAAATACTAAACCTAATAAAGAGTTATAGAAAAAACACGAAATTTATTTTTGGCTAATAAATTGTTGTAATGGAATAGATGCGGAATGCTTTATATTATTTACGGCTTAAATTAAGAATACACCGAATTCAAGTACATAAAGCCTCTACAAAAATAAGTAAGTTAAAATAAAATTGATATTATAAATTAAATTTAGACCAAAAATATTTTTTATTGTTTTTTAAGGGGTTTTTAAGTGAACATTAATTTCTAAAAATCTACTCGCTATTTGCAAGCATATCGCAGATATTAGTTTTAGATATTAGCGTGTTGTTAAGAATTTTTCCACTTCGTGTAATCGGTTGAAAATATTTCAAATACGTTTTTCTGTAAACGCCGATTTCTGTGTTGGTGACGACCTAGTGGTGCAGAGCATATGGGCTTGATATTTTCACACTATCTTTGTAAGGCAGTAGAGAAGGCATCCGATTTAACAATAATTTCGATATTGCACTCAAAAAACTATTGTTTCTTGGGAAGCCGCTATTTAAAAAAATTTTTTTTTTAATTTTTTCAAAATTGAAATTTTGACTTTTGCAAGAGCTATAATTAGGTATTTTCATTTATAGTAACAATGTAGTTTTTTTTTTAGATTTCGACTTTGATACAATTTTAAGCATAAACATATTTTTTGCTGTTTTGATATATTTGTCGGAGGTCCTCCTGTATATCGGCAAGAAGATTAAGGGAATCCAAATGTTTTCAAAATAAACCACAGATTTTTTTAAGTACATATCATATAAGGGTGTCCTGAACCAGCTTAACCTATGTTAGATTTCAATAGTAATGCATAATAGGTTTAGCAAAAGGGAGAAAGATACTACCTTTATTCATACTGACAGGTCTAAAATGGACTGTGGTGTAGGGGCAGGTGTATGATACAATGATATTATCAACTCCCTTTCTATCCGTCTAACAAGCTCAGCCAGCATCTTCCGAATGGAAGTACTAGGTATAGAGAATGTATTTGGAGTTATATTGGAGAAGTATGGGAGGATACGGCGCAGCAGGTGTATACACGGGTTTTCACACCGGGTCCTATAAAACGCTTCCCACCATCTGGCTGTTATAGTAGTTGTTTATGACGCGTTTATTCAGCGAGTTAGCACACTATTACTAGTTTTTAATGCAACCATCTTATGGAGTGTGGGCGTGAGGTGAGGTCTGATTTTACCCATTTTCATCGTATATGAATAAATGTTACAAGAACTTCTTCTTAACAAATTTTCGTTAATTTATTTTTAGCGGTTTGGAAGATATATACATTAAAGCATTTAGAGGCCTATTTTTCAAAAAAATTTAGCGAACAGGCTGATATACAGCTTTAAATCTTAATTTAGAGCTTATGCATGACACTTTTTATTTTTTATTTTTTTTGTTTTGTGGGCATAGCATTAGTCCAAGGAACACACTTGACTTAAGATATTTTTACTCATGTTATCGGTTGCACGGTCAGACGATCTAACAGACTGTAACTCGGATTTTAACTTATCTCGTCAACCAATCATTTATAGTATTGTATATATAACTACATATCTATATCAATTAATTTTAGGCGCTACCAAAAACCATTGGGTGAATAAAACAATTATACTCTGTGCAGCAAGTCGCGTGAGCACAAAAAATGACAATTTATTGCGCTCCAATACTTTTATATCAGAAAAATTTTCAACAAATAAAAATTAATTACTTGATAAACAAAAGCTTGTGAATTTTTAATTACACTATATAAATAATTTATTATTTTTTTGAAACTGTTTTTTTTTCCTCTTGAATTTAAACTTGATTCTTAAATTTTACGGTGCTTTCCGTATATGCTAGATAATAAAACTTGAAACAATGATATTTTTTCTTATTTAAAAAAAAAATAAAAAATATTACCTTTAATACCTTTTTAAAAAAATAAAATTCATTTAGCAATATTTTGGTTTCGAAAAATATTTCTTTTTGAAAAATATAGTTTTTACAAAATTATTTTTTAATTTTTTTTTTA
>NW_017534630.1:2503771-2510754 GCF_001853355.1 Bactrocera latifrons
TTATTTATTATTATTTCTTTTGTTTGCTGGCTTTTTGATGCCTCTAACAGCTGTGTTCTAATATATCTAAGTTTATGCTTTTCCAAAATTACTTTTTTCCTTACTACAAGTATTTTTAGCTCACCAACAAATTAAGTATTCCCTCTCCATAGCCCCGTGCCGCTCATATTTCATAATTAAAAATTCTCATTAAAAAGTTAATAAAGTTTTCGTGAAATTAGCGCAGTCAATTTTCCAAAAATTTAAACAAATTAAACTGGCGTGCAGACGCACCCAAACTCCTTCATACATACTGCTATAGCAAAGAGGAGATTTGAAATTTTCGTAAATTTTATTTCCAATTTTCCATGGCGGTGCAGCGCGCTGCCAATATTCCTTCACACACACACGATGTAGTGACTTCGTATTGGGGCCCCTTTATGAGCTGCCAAATTAATTAAAACTGCGCTCGCCACATTGCCATTGACTTTTTATATGTGGCAAGCAAGTGCCAGCAGCGAAGTGTCTATTTTTGTTTTGCTTCAATTAAAGTGCTTGTAGTTGTTGTTAGTGTGTTTTTAATAAAAATTGCTTTGAGCAAACTGAAAAAAGAAGAGAATTGTGTATCGATGCAGTAAACCTGATTAAAAATGAAAATCACGTTTCTGCCAACATTGAGCGCGATTTGGTGGGTGTGCGCAGCAACGTGCAACATCAGTAGCTACTAACTAAACACTCGCCGCCGCTACGGCGAACCATCATTACTATGCATGTTCAACAAATTATTAAAATGCCACTTAACGACCGGGTTGTCGCGCACAAACGCACACACATTAGCTGGATTCATTGAACCAACGGAAGGGAAGCAACGTGCAACAAGGAGACGCTGCTGTATATATGCCGCTCTATCGATATTTAAGGAACCTTGTAAATGTCTGCTGAGCGTCACACCGTACGGCAACGAGGCAGCGGGGCTTGCGCATACACTGTTGACTCTGCAAACAGTTAAGTAATAGAAATATTATCCTGCAATGAGTTGATCAACGACAAAGTCAACTCACTACTGCCGACGGTGAAATGTTGAAGGATGATGTTGCCGGCAAAATTTTGCTGCACGACGCTCCGCTCAGCACTAGCACTGTATGGGTGCAGTTGGCGCTTGTGTGGCTTTCGGTTGTAGACAAACAACTTGCAACATGACGTGGTGCACGGTAACCACGATGGCGCAAATAGACATTGAGTGCAACCGCTGGGTTGTAGGCAAAACAATCAAATTGTGTGGAGTAGCTAGCATATACAACAAAAGCAAAACCAAAAAGAAACCGAAAAACAAGAAGCGGCACTAAACTGAAGACTGGGTGGCGAGTGGCAAGTGGTTTTGTTATTGCCAACATTAATGCCACCGACAGAAACCATGAAGTAAGCAACAGCGACAACAAACAAGACAACAACAGGCAAACAGCAGCAACAACGACGTATACAAGTCACATGTTGCAACAACAGCAATACTATTTTTGGCTAGCACAGTTTATACAAGAGGCAAATTACTGCGTTCGCAGGCAGTTGTTAAATGTTGCACGTACACAGAGCAGTACATTTGCAGCGACTGAGCATGCCGACACAAGGCTCACGGAGACAGCAATATCCCAGTATACAACACCAATCAAAGCGCTCATACTCAAGCTGCAGGTATTTAAATTGCTAACGCCGGCAAAACAACGTTCAGACGACACTGACACAGGCTAGTAAGCAAGAAAAACGCAATTTGAGGTAGAGCTAGTGTGTGTGCCACCACATAAAATCATGTTGCAAGGCTATACAGCGAATTGAATGAACTATTGCCGGCTGCGATAAGTTGGTCTGGGTGCAACATACTTTAACGGCGGTCGTTGTTGGCAACCGCCATTGCCGGTGTGTGTGCTAACCGAAGCCACCATGCCACTTCCCACTTGCCACATGCCATATACTGGCGTGTCCAGGCTTTTTGTGTTTATACTCTTGCAACATGTTGCTAACGTTGTGTATATCAGCTAAAATTAAGCGAGGTATATGTAGGGAATATAGATCGGATGAAAACTCGCCGTAAACCCTTGGTGGTGCTTCCTGGCTTTAATCCTTGCAGAGCTGCAAGAGCATGAAATTTTGGGTTACACCCGAACTTAGCTCTTCCTTACTTCTTTTAATATGCATGAAAATGTGCGCACCACAGTTGCCACGCGCGGTTAACACTTATTAGCGTGGGGTTTGTCAGTGTGTATCTTTTTGAGAAAATATTTTGCAATTTTCAAAGTATTTATTAAATGTAGCTTCGTCTTCCATCAGGACAATGCTAGACCGCACACATTTTTGATGACCCAGCAAAAACTGTGTGAGCTTGGCTGGGAAGTTTTGATGCATCCACCATATAGCCTTGACCTTGCACCATCGGACTACTATTAGTTTCGGTTAGTGCAGACAGAGAAGCCTAAGTTACTCGTTATTTCGCCGGAATAATGTCCCTAGCGGAAAAACGGCAAAAAGTGCTCGACCCAAATGCTGCATATTAGGTTCATTAAAGTTCATTATAAATAAAAAAAAATTAGTTGAGGTTTTATAAGAACTACGAAAAGACTTTTTCGACTACCACTATATGGTATTGTTATTTAAATTTTTGCAAAAAAAATGGGTTAGTTAAAAAAATACTAAGTATGAAAAACTAAAAATTGAGTTTGGAAAGAATAAAAGGTACTTGAACCCCCAACGTTTAGACAAGAATTGAAGCCTCTGAAATCAAAACTGCCCCAAAACTTGTCGAACGCTGTATTATTTTTATTCGCCTAGCAGCTCTCCAATCGCCAGCAGCCACTCTTCGTTTGCCATTGAGCTGGAAGTAATGCATATAAATGTGAGTACAAAAGGTAAATTGACGAATGACCATTGGACCCGAACCACAATCATTCGTGCATATATTCATTGTCATCCAAACAATTTGAAGCTCTTCGCTGTTGTGTGCATGGATTTGAACACCATCAGTAACAGCGCCAGCCACTCACGCAATTAGACACCTGCGGTGACTGAATATCTCCGTGTTATGGCAACGCCAACGAATTATGTGCGCATTTGTATTTGTGCTAAGCAACTGAATTTGCACGAAGTTATAACGACAATCAGAAGGTCCTTGCGTTATTTACACATACATCTAATAATATTGTTGTTGCATAGTTGGCGTGTGGTTTGGTCGTGCATGAAATTCGCCAAACAAAATACATGACATACCACCACACCAGCACTCCACCAGCGTGGCCAGTCACTTTTCACGTTGACACAACAACGTCATTGCCGTGTCCAGCTTGTTGGTCAATATCACCGTTAATGCCCGACAGCATTGCTTTTGCAACACGATTGCCACTTGCCGCCATCGTCGCTGCTGATTTCGCTTTTTATTTCCTTTTTTATGCTTTTCTTCTCGGGGTTCGGTCGTGTCTGTCACGTAATTAGCATACTTTGATTACATTATAATTATGCGAATGGCTGATGATGACATTGCTCACTACCTACTCCGCTGTTGCACGATAATTTGCTGCAGGTTCTCGGTGGGGCGTTCTGTGGTGAGCTGCGCAGAGACAGTGGCTGGTTTCCGGCTATTAAATGTGTATGTATGTGTGCTGTTCGTACCAAGTACTGTGTTATTTAACCGTTATTGGTGTTGTTGTTGTTTTTTTTTATAACGTGGCACGTCGACCCTTTTACAACACTTTATAGTTTAATTTAGTTTCGTTGTTGGTTTTTTCCAACTTTTATGTGTTTTTCTTTATGTGACTCTGTATCACTTAACGGTTTACAATTTTAATTGGTAATGACTTATTATTGCCACAAACGTTGCACCCGCTTACATCGATACGCCAAAGGGCTCCAGCTACTTGATTATTTTCTTTAATGAATTTATCGCAATTAACTTACTCGCATTTTACCTGCGGCAACGAGTTACCCAATGGAGCGAATCCACAGTGAAGTGGTGGTTTGCGGTTAATGTGAGTGGGAGATTGATATATTGTGTGGAGTGGGTGATTTTGAGGGGTGTAATTCAGCAGAAATAGTTTGTTTTACATTAGAGGTGCGGAGAAAATGATTCCCGAAAATCAACGGATATTATTAGAAATTGATCTTCATCCCAGAAAAGGATATTGTAAATTTGGCACTAAGTTTGTAACACCTATCAGTGACTGTAGTCATATCCGTGTGTCTATATAGAAACCAGTCGCTCAGTTGAGAGATAAAAATATGAAAATTTGCACAGGTCCGTTTCTTCTCAATATGTCACTCAATTATCAGAATCGTCGTAATCAGATCACTATAGGTTATAGCTGGCATACAAACCTACTTAACGATCAAAACCAAATTGTTGTATGGAAAACTTTTTTATTTATCAAGATATCTTTACGAAATTTGAATCAGATTATTTTCACAGATAAAGTTAAAATATCTGAAGAAATTATCCAAATCTAACTGTTTTAGCATATAGCTGCCATATAAACTGAACGATTAAAATTCAGTCCTTGTATAGACTACTTTTTTATTTGAGAAGATATCTTCACGAAATTTGGCATGGATTAGTTTCAAAGACTACGGTATAATCTCCGAAGAAATTGTTTAGTTCGGAGCACTATATCATATACCTGCCCTACATAGTAGCCGCTTAAAAGCATGTTATTGTATGACAACTTTTGAATTTGTGAAATGTTTTCTTATTTTAAAATAAATAATATTAGAGACATAAGGTTTTTTTCAAAATTTAAATCTTTTCAATGTAAGTAATTCAATTTACGCGTAAATGAAGGCAACTTTTCCAGTAGAGGTTAATGGTCGACAGAATTTTTAGTTAGTTAGAGTTTGGAAATCAAAAATGAAGTGTTTTTTAGGCTAAAGAGTTTCTAAATGCAAATATCACCTTTTCTTCTCAATTTCCGTTTTCACGGATAGCTTTTTATACAGAAATTTTTATAAGAGAAAACACTCCGTTTCTTAGTTTTCGGTATCTTTCAATGTCCTCATATATTTCCTCCTTTACTCAAAAACTAACTGTTTGCCACAGTTCCTACAATTATACGAGGTGTGTTCAAAAAGTATCGCGAATTTTGTGTTTTTTTCAAAAATCATTTATTTATTCATGAATATCTATTTTGTCCCCTTCAAAGTAATCCCCATGAGATATTATACACTTATGCCAATCTTCGAAGCACTTCAAAAAATCATTTTTTTATCTTCTTCAGCTCCTCCTTCGATGGCGTCTTTATCTCGTCAAGAGAAGCGTAACGTCGTCTTTTCATGGGCCTCTTCAGTTTAATGATCAAGAAAAAGTCACAGGGGGCCAGATCTGGGGAATACGGTGGCTGCGGCATCATTAGTGTGTTGTTTTGGCCAAAAAGTCGCGCACAAGCAACGATGTGTGAGCAGGGGCATTATCGTGGTGCAAAAGCCAATTTTTGTCACATCTTCTCGGCTTTCTGAAAAGATTTTGTACCACCTATAAACGTTGCTTCGGTCCAAGGTAGCTTCTCCGTATGCCACAGTCAACATTCGGAATGCATCCGWKTTCACACAAAATTTGATACAGGTTCTTTGATCCATTTTTTTGAATAGGTAAAAATCGAAGACGATCCAAAACATGTGCAAGCAAAGCGGCTGTCAACAATTAAATGAACATTCAAAATGGCTTAGCTTGTCAGCACAAGTGAGAGACATGAGTACCAACATAACGCCACAAAAAATTCGAAATTCGAATATACGTAACCCGAAAATTTTTTGAACACACCTCGTATATACATTTACAATTATTATTATCGCAAACAATTACGAAAATTACGGTATTAAAATGGTAACGCCTTAAGGCAACACCGCAATTATTTGCTTTCATTACTATTTGTTGCCACAACGTATTAAACATTAATTATATTTCGCTGGCGTGCATGCAAAGAGGATTTGTCACTTCATTTCTTTAACAAACAAACCTGCTGCTTACCTGCTGACGCTCTCGACACCTGTGACCCAGGGCATGGCTAAATAATGTCTTTCCGTAGTTGCAAGTGCATATACTATGTATATATTATATATTTTACTTATACATATAGGGAAAATTGGTCTTGGGGTATAAATATTGGTACAAGATTAACAGATTGTTCGAGTGTACTTCCGTTGTCGTTGTAGAAGCTTAAGTATTACCGGTCAGTATTCCCAAATGTTTATTTCTTTGATTTTTTTAACTTTTTTGATGAAATATACTTTGTTATAAATTAAAATGTATTTAAAAAAATAATCAACCAAATTTTTATTAATTTAAAAATTAAATTTTTCATTGATTGAATTTTCTCCGTACAAAAATATAATTAACTTAAAAATGACATTTCTCACAAAAAAAAAAAAAAATTAATTACATTTTGAGGAAATTTTCTTTTATAAATTTAAAATTATTTTTCAAAAGAAGAAATTTCATTGCTTCAAAAATTTCCATTCCACATTTTTCAAAAACGAAAACTTTAATTAAATAATTAATAACATGTCAGCATAACGTAAGAATTTTTCAATTTTTTCTTGAAATATTTTTTTTTTTATAAATTGAAAAGAATTAGAAAATATTATATTAAAATTGTTTCATTAATTTAAAAACTCAAAAAAAAAATCGTGTCATTATTTAAAAAAATTAAACTAAAAAAAAATTAGTTATTCGATTTAAAATAATTAGATTTTTAATTAGTTCAAATAATGGCATTTTTTATTAAAAAATATAACTAGTTAAAAAAATATACCAAAAAATTATTTAATTAAAAAATGGCATTTTAGCATAGAGTTTTAAGTTTTTTTGATGAAACTTTTTTATAAATTCAAAATTATTGAAGAAATTATATGAAACATTTTTTCATTATTTTAAAAAACCATATTTTTCTTAAAATAATTTCATTACTAAAAAAAAAGGTATTAAAAAAAATATTAATTAGTCTGAAAAATAATAAAACAACACTCTCGGAAGT
>NW_017534630.1:2511329-2514639 GCF_001853355.1 Bactrocera latifrons
TATGTTATAATATGTTAATATGTAATTAAATTCTTAATTTTAATTAAATGATTTAAAAAATTATTTTTTTCAAAAAAGTTGTTAAAAAAATTGTAAATTTTCTAGTCATACATATTCACCTATGCCTGTGTGCACAGTATAATTTAAAATCGTCTGCAAGTATTCCGAATACAAATAAAACTCATAAATGACTCAATAAAGAAATGCCTTATGAATGAAGCTGTCAAATTAATTGACATTTGTTATTGCCTCCGCCGCTGTTTGTTGTTGCCGCGTACGTGCAGAAATGCATATTCTCTTTACACGTCTCCTTCACACATGAGTTAGCGCATAAACAATATTCATCCCACGAAGCAAAAAACTATTGCCATGACACACACATAAAACACAGCCAGTTTGCAACATGCCGCATGCAACTCGAGGTAAACGAAACCTACTTGAGCTGCCGACTGCGAGTCACCCTACAACTTTTTATTATTTTTGTTGTTGCTCCAGCCACAAGCTTTTTGACTGCGTTGCACGAGGGTGGCCACAAGCGTATAAATAATATATAATATAATATTTGGGGGTATATGTACATATGCGTAAGTAAATGTGCGCTTCAATGACATTTTGACATTTCCGACAGCATTTGACTCTTGCCAAAAAGTCAATAATGCAAGTGCCAAGATAATAAAAATCACACACATACTCACATTCATACGATTATCGAATGCATTCGAACGTGTAGACACAAGGGAGCGCGCTTCCCGGCACTCTAAAGGTTCGGTGGGAGTGAGTGTGGCACGTATCTATTATATAAATGTTGCATGCTACAATGCGCATAATTCGCCATAACTAAGTGCGAACGTGTTGGTGGCTAAAAGCAAAGCGTTTGGCGGGGCACACATTCACCATACAGTTAATCGCAACACCCTCTCTAGAAACCGCTTTTCTTGTTGAAGCGCATAGATACTACGATGGCATGAGTGTCAGTTATTGATAAAGATTGCTGCATTGGCACTTGCATATCAATGGAGGATGTTTATGATTCTGCCGTCACGGCCTCATATGTGTTAAGTACTTGCTTAATATTGCACACTAGCAGCCAAGAAAATATTAAGTAAATTATAGTTTGTATGGAGAGCGCAGCCAGAGAAGGCTAGAATTACTATATTAATAGACTGGCGAACCCTGTCTACATTTTTTGCTCATTGCTGGCATAGGAAATAGAAGAAAAAATATATTTTACCCCAAAAAGTATGCTACGGCTGAGACGTTGCTTTACAGCAAATATTTTTACACGCTTCTCCCTCTGGATATGACTTTTGCCGAAGCGCGAAAATGCATTATTATGATGGATAGTGTGCACTTACTAACACATATACACAAACACAAATTCATGCTTACGTAGCTGTAATTATTTGTGCTTTCTGCATGTGTGCTTTGTCGTGGCGCCTTGGGGTATGCTACACTACACGTATTCCCCTCTATTTCGACGCATTTTGCCACAAGCTGCTTGTGCTGCATTCATTATTGTTGTGTTCCTTCTTTGCGGATTAAGTTTTAATTAAAGTAGTGTGCCGTGACGACAACTTGACTTGATGAAGCGAAATGAAATCGTACACAAAGCTGTCCGCATTTGCTTCCTTGGGGAAACGCTTTAAGAATATGAAATGCGAAAAGTCGCGTTGGTATTTATGTGGGTAGGAGATGGTTGTAAGATAAGAAACAATATGCGGGACATGGTGGTGTAAATAAAAATTACATAAAATTATTTTTTAAATTTTCGGTCACATGATTAAAAACAAGAAGAATAAAATAATGTTGTATAAAACGGAAACATCAAATAAAATATTTTTTAGTTTCTGATATATCGGTGTGGAATTTTTCTTACGTTCCTTGTTTTTTTTTTTTTTTTTTTTTTTTTTTTTTTTTTTTTTTTTTTTTTTTTTTTTTTTTTTTTTTTTTTTTGTGTAAGAATTTTCTTGTTTCTTGGGACCCAGCGATATCAGACCACTATAGCATATAACTGTCATATGAGCTGACTGATCAAAATCAATACTTTGTATGGAAAACTATTTTATTTGAGAAGTTATCTTCATGAAATTTTGCACATATTTCTTTCCAAGTCAGCGCTACAATCTTCGCAGATTCTATTCAGATCGAAGAACTATATCATATAGCTGTCGTACAAACTTATCGGTCACTTCCAAGCTTTCGTATCGAAAACTTTTTTATTTGACAAAATATCTCCACCAAATTTAGCATGAATTATTTTCTAAGCTAACTGTACAATATTCGAAAAAAAAAATAGTTAAGATCAGATATGTAAAACACATTGCTACCATACAATCCTGCTGATCAAGACATAGATATTTTTATATAAATTTTTACTGTAATAAATACTTGTGAAGGGTATTATACACCTGCTGCAGTATAGTTAGTATTTTTTTCAAGTTTATAAACAAATATTGCTATTACATAGAGAGCTATAGAGCGAAAATTAGTTAATCCACTTCGCCCTATAACTATTCCTATAATTATTTAATTGAAGACACAGTAGGAAATATTTTTTAAATAATTAATTTTTTTATTTTAAATTTAAATTCAAAAGGCAAAGTGCCACTGCTGCTCTACTGAAAATTTCAATTTTTGAACATTTTAGGAATTAAAATTTTTAAGCTTATGCCTTTCGATCCTCCGTGGCTTATAGTTATATTAGAAGTATCAGCACTCAAAAGTAAAAAACTAACAAATTATCGCAACTAAAAATATTAAAAAGAGCTCATAAATTTACATAAAAACATTTCCCCGCCCATGCATCTTGCCACCCACTAACACATTGCCGCTTACAACAGCGCAATAAAACTGTCAAATTAGTTAAACAAATGTTTCTATCTTGTAAATGTCACTTGCAGCGCAACAAACTTGCCAATCACAGCCGGGACGAAGGCAAGAAAAAAAAATTGGAACAGCGACAAGATGCAGCTGCCCCAAATTTACGCATCACTGTACTGTTTTACACGCGCTTCCTAGGCACAACCGGCGAGTTTATATCTGCAATTAAAAATCGGTTAACAGTGTTTGTGCGTGTGTGCTTTGTTATTAATGGCGCAATGCTATTTTTAACAAGTTGCCAATGATTTTTATGTTGACGACATGACAGCAAACGATAGTTTTAATGTTAATCAAATGCACACAACGTGTGAGTGGCACGCTCGCTGAGAGTGTCAAATAATGACGTCGGCCGAGAGTGAAATGTTGGATGAGAATGAAAACCAAAAACCAGAATGGAATTATATATGGAACTAAGTAATAAAAATATGTA
>NW_017534630.1:2515081-2540905 GCF_001853355.1 Bactrocera latifrons
TTTAAGAAAAATAATTTCAAATTCTATTATATCATAATATTGTTTGTCTTTTGTATCGAAAAAATATTGATTAATCAGTTTATACTTCATTTTAGTTTTCATGTTAAATTTCCAGTATCGCAAACATTTAGCCACTTCCCCTTTACAACTTTTACCACTAAAATCGCTAATTCACTTCATTCAAAATCAAATCATAGGAATTTCAGTGATGATTTTCCGAACTTTGGCGTGACTGCACCCCCCACTTTTTGATGATAAATTTTCCAACTAATCGCTTTGATTGCCACCGAAGCGAGGCGAAACGTGTGACTGCTTCGAATATGGCCGAAAATTATGCTTTCATGGCATTTTGTAGAATTTCCGGAATTTAAAAGAAGGAAAAGCAGAGAATGTATACGTAATACACATATACATATGTAAAATATACATACATTTGTGCTTAAGTATGCCATAGTACAGTGGAAATAACGTGTGCTGAGCACATAAACGCAGCTTGCCGTGTGGCAGGTAGAGGATATGTGCACCAATGCATTTTCTATTTTCAATACTCAAAAGTTATTTGTTCTTGTTTTGGTGCTAATATTACCAACCAAAAGTCATAAAAGTTCCGGTTTGTGTGTGACTTTATTACAAATTTTGAGTGACAAGTAAGAAAAGAATAAAATTCACAAATTTATTTTTACACATTATCATTGCGACAGTTTTCGCTGTGGGCTAATAAATAGCGGTTTCAACTAGCTCAAATATTTTTGGAAGCTGCTACAAATGTCAAGTCAACAAAATATTCTTGTATCCACATAGCTAGTGAATTACTCTTAATTAAGTATCTTGCCTCCTTAAATAGAAATTAATTACTTGTAGTTAATAGTCTATGAATGAATACACGATTTTGTGTTATTTGCTCTACATACCTCCTACACAATAGAAAATGTCGCTACAATGGTATGCCTAATTTTTACAACAGCCATAACTTGTTCAACAATTTGGTTAACAACTCAAAATGGACGCAAGCGGCTGTATTCATACCAGTCCCAAATATACATATGTGAACCCAAAAGGAAATTGTTGGACATTTAAAAAGTATGAAGGACTCAATTCAGATTTGTTCACAGATAAAAATTTAAAGTGGTTTTGTTGATAGGTGACGTTCTGACCAATCGCAGCCTTGTTTGATGCCACACAATTTGTTAATTGAATACTTTATTAATTTAGCTGAGTCTTGCAGTAATTTAATTCAACAAGTATTGCTATTTCTTTTATACTAATTGACCTAATTCGTTAATTGAGTCAATTCGTAATTTAGTTCGAAAAATATTGTTATTTGTATTACACTAATTTACCTAGATTATTAATTGAGTCAATTATAAATTAAATTGAGTAAATTAATAATTTAATATGACAAGTATTATTATTTTTACTACAAAGCGACTTAAGTACATTTAGTAAGTTAAAAAAATTTAAGTATGTATATTTTTCCGAAAAATTGCATTGTAGTTTTAATTAACAAGCTTCGTTAGACATGAGGGCTTGTTAGTGAAGTAACTATTATGATATTTGACAACCTACGAACATTCAAAGACTTTTTTGATGACTTACTATATATGACAACTGATAGTTCATTAATTGAGTCAATTAACAGTTTATTCAACAGGTATCACTATGGGTAGTATATTAATTGACATAATTTATTATAATAGACATTTTTTTTTAAATATTTTATACAAAACTTTTCAGGGCATTTTGTAGTTTCAAGTTTAATTACAGATGACAGATGACCAGTGACTTTGATATCTGACGTATAATACAATTGGCAAGTATAGAAAGATGACTGACTAGTAACTACTACAACATTGTAAGTTAATTCTGACTTCGCGGACCGTGCGTGAAACTTCTGACTCATGACTAGTGACAACAAAAATAAACACCTCCAAATTTTCGTAACTAAAATCGGCACAACATCAACCCCAAGCGCCTACAACTCCCGACAGGGCACGAGACATTTCACGACAACAACCATTCCCCACCAAAAGCAACAACTGATGTGTCAAGTAACACTCAAGCAGTGGCAGTCATTAAATTAAACTGCAACACACCGTCAAGGAAGTACATATTTGCTACACAAATATTTGCTTAGTTGTTGTTTTTTGGTTTATTACACATATTTGCTGTCGCTTATGTTGTGCTACTACACATGACTAGAATGTAGGGTTTAGTTGTTGTTGCTAACTAGCGCCCATTGTGTGTTTGGCGGCAACATAAAGGACATAATCGACAGCTATTGAGCAAACAGCTAGGATAACAGCAGGATATCATGTAGCAGCGCTCATATTGACGAATTGTTAATCGCATAAGCACATACAATAACAACAACAACAGCAACAACAACAAGTAAAAATATGTTTATGCCTGAGTGCTGGTGGTCACACTGTCAGCTGCAGGTTTTACGCACATTTTAATTAATCGTCAAAGTAAGCTTTGTTTGCTGTTGTTGCTGGCTTTGTTGTCTAGCTCTTTGTGCGCTGTTTGACATTTTAATAGTTTTATGGCATTGACACTTATTATTAGTTATTTTTTGGTTGATTCGGCTCCAGCTGGTGAGAAGTTTTTGGTGATGGTCGTTGATTTATGCATTAAGTATCTGTCTGGTGAACTCATTACTTTCGACAGCCGCCATAATGCATAACGGAAGTAAACAGCAGAGAAAGCTAAAGTTTACAGAACAAATATTACTTATTATGAAGCATGCGGTATGGCTTCTTGGAAATGAAATATAACAGTGGCATGATTTATTGATAAAGAGTACAGGAATAAATTACATTTGAACGTTGTTTATAGAAGCTAGTTCAACATTTAGAATGTCTGTGTATTTTTCGGTGGTATTTAGGAGACAGTTTGTAAGTTGGCAATGCAATTTTTTCCGATAATTTATATGAAAATCTTTTAATCGATTATCGGTTGTTTTAATCGATTTAATATTTGTAGATTTATCAAATATTTTATATCGATTTATCGTTTGTTTTATATGAATTTATCACTTTTTTATAACGATTAAAATTATTATTAGGTTATCGACTGTTTCCATATTAGTTGGATATTTTTTCGAAATTTTCCGAAAAGTTAAACAATCGTTTTTTAAAGAAATTTTAATATTTTAATTTGAATGTTATTAACCTTTATGTTTTATCCATTCTAAAACTTCTTTTATAGTAGATACATACATATATCTCTTATATCCATCCCTATGTGTATCACAATTTCTACTCTTATAGTTATCTCTATGTCTATATCAATCTCTATCTCTATCGCTATCCCTATCAATCTTTATCCTCCTACCTTAATATCTCAGATTTCTTTGCATGCCTTTTTCTACAACAGGTTCTCTTAGGTTACGTCTTCTCTACAGATTTAAAAGTATACCGTTATATAAGTATAGATATGCCCTAAAACCGTATACCAACACCCATTTCGTTCCAATAACAACACAAAAAGTAAATGTTCTTATTTAGCAGTTTTTTTATTATATTATATATTTATGTTGTTGTTGCTGTTTTGCCATTTCATGCGTTTCTCTGTAATTAATTTATGCAAATTTCTGACTAACAACGCATATAATTCCACTTACTGCTAACTTACGATGCAAGTGAATGGGTGCAATGCATTACAGCATTGTTGTTGTAAAATGTGGAAAGTAGCAACACAGAGTTGCATGTAAGGCGGCAGTTAACGGAAAGCATAAAACAGAGCAGAGTACGAGCAGAGCGCACAGCACAGTAGGCAAAACAAGGACCAAAGCCAACAGGATATGAGCTGAGTAAATGAGGTTATGTATGAGCACAAGTAGCTGTGCTCTTTTAGTGCCAAATTTATGGGAACATTAGAGAGGCATGTGCCTTTTATGGGGCGTACTGTGTGTTTTTTGTTTTTTTGTTTTTAATTTATCATGAAAGAGGCAGTAATATTACCTTATAAAAACTGCATTGTGGCAGAAAGGTTAAAGTTCATATGTGGAATATGTGAATGACTAAATTTTGTGAGGAATGAAAATTCTAAAAAAGCAACGAATGCATTTCGGAGTAAAATTCTGTCTGAAATGTAATTTTCTAAGTTATATTTTTTCCTCAAATTAGCTTAAATTTTTGGCAAATATATTTTGAGCTGCTCTCAGCGCGCCACGTGTCTCTGAAGTGGTATACGCGATGTAAAACATCTACGAAACCCCACACGTGCTTGGACATTACTTCAACTGAAAAGTTGACGCACACTTGAAGCTGTTGAAAAACTGCAAACAAGAAATTCCAGTGAAGCGCTTAAACCGAAAAAGTTGAAAGGCATGCGAACTAAAGTATTGCGTGGCAATTGACAGAACCACGCGACGATAAAATGAAAAACAAAAAAAAAATTTCTAATACCAAACTGCAGTTTTCGGAGCAACTCGTGTCATCTGTATTTACGCCTAAAAGCGTGCTTCGCCACTTCCGCTCCACGCATTTACACTTCCGCTGCGTTCGTGTGCGTACAGCGACGACAGACCACCGCTTGTCGAAGTTTACCTGGGACACACACATCATTTCATTACACATTTTCAGCGCGAATTTTTTCCTCTGTATTTGTTTTTCCTGCTCGTGCATTGTCCCTATACGGGGCGAGCTTGTTTAGAACAGAATGCAGGAGTCGCAGCACTGTTGAACCCTGCAAGCACACGGCAAATATACCCAGGAGATCGTGTTAACGTCAGAACAGTCAGAACAAAAAAATGGGAAGCCTTATGGATTCCTTATACACATTCTTGTTTTTTCTATGCCTGCTGTCAGGAGCGCCAATCAAATCGGTATTTTGGTTGAAGGGAAAATGAAAATTGGCCAGCTAGTCTGGCATATATTGGCAGGCAATTGATTGCTTTCAAGGGAGTTATTACATTTTTTATTTCACGAAAGACTCGAAATAGCTACAGTATAGTAAAATTCAGTAGAGCTCCTTAAAGCATGCTTTATCAAAAAAGACTGCTTAGTAATAATGTTCGGGATTTAAAGTCCAGTTAATGATGATAAATATAATATTCAAGAAGATGAGTTTTAGGTTTCTGTAGCAATATTTCAAAATTTTTGGGGTAAAAAAATTAATCGTTATTTACCAACAATCGATATCAATCGTAGAGAATTCGCTACTAAGAGTTTCTGTCATAGATTTATGAAGAAATGAAATTTGTGTAAAAATAGTATCTCTCTTATACTCTGATTGAATTTTTTGAAATCTCTGATCAGTTTTAAAATACTTATCGATGAAAATAATCGTAATCGATAAATAAAGTTGGGAGTACATCGATACAAAGAACTTTAATAATCGATACAATATCGACTGATGTTGTTGTCGTACTATTTCAATATCGATAACGACGTTGTGATTTAAACAGATACATTTAAAAGCGTCTAAGTAAACTGGAATTTTTTCAATTCCAAAACGAGCACTTATTGTTCTGCGATTACTCAATTTTAGCAATATCGACTAAAATCTTGTTTTGACGCATTGACCAGCCAATATAAATTTACGTCAAAAATTGAAATACAATGCAAATATCGTCAATACGTTGCAGCAGTTTCGATAAGCGAAAATGTTGGGCTTTGTGATTTTGCTCAAATAAAATTTTCTTAATCTTAAAATTATTTATCGGTTTTTCCGTATTTGTTTGTCAATTTCTTCATTTGACTTTCTACTTTTTTTATTCGATATACAGATATATTTATTTGTCGATTACGTTTATATTTATCGATTTTATATCGGTTAAAAAAGTATTTTAAAACCGATTAAAAATGAAATCACGTTAAACATTTTTAACTTCGGATTAATGCAAAATATCGATTTTTAACTTCGATTAATCGATTATTTTTTAAGTACGATTAGTTTTTTGCTCAAATTTCAAATCCAAACCAATGTCGGATTAGTTAAAAAAATTGCGATTTTTATAATTTTAGTATCTATAACTGTAACTCCTGAACTCCAGTACTTTACATTTGAATCATTCTGTCTGTTCCACCTCGGCAGAATTGTAAGTCTCATTTCTGTATTAAAAATCAAATTAAAACATATTTATTGAAATATGCATTCAGCTCACAATAAAATCACGTTATTTTTAGCTATATAATTATTTTAACGGAATTTGATCTTAATCAACACCAAAAACATCAAAAAGATATGCCTGTAGATATTTGCGCACCCATTAAATAACACAAAGCATATCTGCAAAGTACAAATAGCGCCAGCCGCCCACCTAAACGCCTCCTTGACTACCAGCAACAACCGCCCAACGACGCTACGAAGTTGTTTGGCCGAGTCACGCATAATTTCATTTTTAAATTAGCTAAATTTCTCTGCAAATATATACACGTTTAACCCATGCCACAAACAAACATACTTCCTACCCATGGCGTACGAAAAATTTAGTAATTTTCTCACATTTTAGAGATACGAAATGTGGCAAGTTGACGGTCGCACCCCAACAAATGCAACTATGTATGTTGCGCCTTCGAAAGGTATGTGTGAGTGTCTGTCCGGAAGCCTCAATTCAGGAAGCTCAACGCTTTGCCTAGCAGCTGTTCAGTCACACAGTCAAGCAGTCAGGCGGTGAGCCGGTAACACTCATTCAGCGAGCACACCGGTGAGTGTGCCGACCGACAGGCCAAAGCAAAGTCCCTCATTTATTTAAATCTAATTAAAGTGCTTTGCTTTACTTTCGCTCATTTCCATATTCGCGTGTACGTTTGTTCGACTTGGCGCATGTTTTGCATTTTGTGCTTTCCTTTTTAGGCTTCTGCTTAAGCGCCATCATTCATGCCGTCTTTTATTCAAAAATATCTCATCTCTCATATCTGCATCATTTGTACTTTGTGTCTTACTTATATTATTTTTCTGCTCCTTTTTTAACATACTTTCCTTGGAGTCGCAATTCTACAATTTCCTTTTAATTTGATATTTTTCTTTATGTATAATTTTCTTTTCCACAATTTTTCATTATCTTGCAAAATATTTAGGTAATTTGACTTTTATCGGCGCAATCTTCTACCTTTGTTCAAACGCTCACATACGTCCGCCCCCCCCCCCCCCTCCTTCCCTTCAAATATCCTCGCACTTTGTTTGATATACCTATTATTTTCGGGCAACTCTTATACAATTTAAAAGAGGGGATTTTGTTGCCGAGCCCTTCGAACTCAATACCGCTGGTTTTACCAATATTCTTGAGTCATATCCGTTTCTGCCTTTACTGTTATTATTTTTCCATTTAAATTTTTTGTTCGCTATGGTTACTTTGGTTTCGCGGTTCCTTCATTATGCGGTGAATTCATGATTTTATGATAATTTTTGTTAATTCCAGCCATATACAATTTTTCAGTTCGATTGCGTCTATGCAAATGTGTGCTGAGGGTTGGAATTCTTAATTTCTGTAATTGCAGGATGTTATGTGAGACTTGCTGGTGGCAAGTTTACGGGGGGAGGAAACAATTTCCTTTAGGAAAAAAGTATAGAGAGCACACGGTTTGGGTTTGACGATCCACTTATTTGACAGCTTTAAGGATTTCCAGCATTTTACTAGTCGCCAAGTATTAAGAAAGATTATTATTTCCTTTCCTGATATATATTTCAAAGTGTTCTCATATTAGAAATTTATGCATATAATTTTCGGATAGACACCATGAAGATTCCCTTGAAATTTGGATGTTTTAAAGTTATTTCTTGAGATACTGAATAGTAATCACGAATTTGAAAAAGGAATATGGAGATTAGTAACGAAACGGTTTTCAAATGAGCGTACTTTCAAATATTTTTCTTGAGAGAACTCAAATTTAGTTTCAGATTGAAACAATACGTTAAGCTGATAAAGTGGGTTTTCAATTTAAGATAAACAGAAAGAGAGGAGAAGTGGTAGGCGACTCTCTGCACACTTTATAAGGCAGCGCTATACTTAATGCTGAAAAATTTTGCTCGGTTCGAGCGCGAAGGAGCTTCTTTTGAAGGACGTAATAAAGGTTTATATTGATGTGAAATGTATTTGTTCCTTTTGTCATTCCGAATTATAAAAACTAGGTTTAGATATTACTCTTCCTCAACAAAGGTGCTCATAGTTCGGATCCTACATACAGACGGTTTCAATTGATTCACAATTAAATTTTTCGCTGAAGAAGAAACACTTTTCAATAGTGTCTCAGAGTCTGCGTTCAGCGTCTTCGAGTAATATTTTAAAGTTGAATTTTTGATATTGATATTTTTTTGATAATTCTAACATTTTATTCTTTTCGATGCAGATTTTCAGAAAATGTGGCCCAACCACTTCGACTAACCATGAAAATTGCGGTAAGGTGTTTAAGTATTCGAAATAAGAAGGCACATTCTTCAAGCGAAAGCGACTTTCTGTTCTAGGTGAGAGACTTATTGGAACAGTGTCGAACCATTCTAGAACTAAATTTGTCTATGATAAGGTAGACATATTTACTATGAAATATTTGAATCGGATGGTTTTTATAATATTTTATTATTTGAACCGGAAATGTGTAAGATTATAATTATTTTAAATTTGAAAATAATAACTTTTAATTGTGACAAGAAACTTTTTAAGACTTTCAAGCGAAGTAAATATATTTTATATAATAATAAGTGGGAGTCCAAAGCAAGCATAAGTCATACATAATGTCACATATGTGCTGTTCGTCAGAATTGAAATCTCGGTTTCGCAATCAGCAAAGAATGAAGAGCAGATTGATTGATCGATGAAGCTTTCCTTGATGCGAAGCACAATAGGCTACAACCAACAGACGCCTGAAGGCAGATACGACGTCAAAATCAAGTGAGTACTCACTTTCATGTATGCCTACCAGGTTAAACACTTAATACAAACTCATGTGGACTCCAGTATATGCATCTTACAGGGTGTGTGTTTGTTGGCGAGATCGTGATAAGCGTGAGGTGTTGATTTGCCACAATAAAAACGGCCGAAGTGCAATAACAACGAAACAAAAAAGGCATGAAGATAAAAATCTAAATGAAATTGGAGCCGCAAAATACAAACTTATATATATGCATATATAATTCTTTAAAACTAGCGTGCGAGAAAGCGCTTAAGAGCAAACAAAAAAATAATAACAATAAATATATTTATTCAAGCGTCGAGATCAACAGCGCGCTTTGTTCCCTCATAAAGCTGGAAAAAAATTGCACATAAAGCGGCAAGAAAGTAGTAACAAGATGCAACATAAAAGCCCAAATAATAGTAAAACACTTAAGCAGTACTAGCGAAGATGCAGCAACAATGAATGAGCGCACCAGCTTGCAACCAAGGCGCGCAACACATTTTCCCACCACAAAATTCGCAATAATCGCGATTTTATATTATTTGCCTGCCGCTGCGCTTTCGATCCACACCATACCGACTAGCCACCCACTCGTATCGCCGCTTGCCAGCGCGCTTGCGCATTCGCCAGTTCGCTCTCCTCTCATCCAAATTAATTGCATGCAATAAAAATCTCCCGCAGCGCTGCAGAATTGCAATTGCAACAATAATAAAAATCATAAAGTGCATTTTGCACACTGTTTTTGTAGTATTTTTTTTTTGTTTTTTTGTTGCGCGGCAACATGAAGATGTGTTGCAACATGCCGCGGCTGCGTGTTGTGCGCTCGCCAAACATTTTGTCTGCTGTTGAAAGCTAAAATTGTATATTTTGAATGCAGGTTTATGTTTCCAATTCGCGTAGGCTCATTTTTTATTATGTTTATTTTGCAGTTTGAAAGTTCATTTCGGTTTTGTTTTTATTTTTTATTTTATTGATTTCGTATATGCAACAACGGCGAGCGTTGCAGCGAGCAAATAGCCAATATAGAAAACATAAATTGCAGCTGGCGATAAATAGTGAAGCTAAATGGCAGCGGGAGATTTGTTGCCGAAATAGGAAGTAATAATAGGGAAATTTGTTGGCAAATGGCATGGCATTAAATTGTTGCACGCAATGAATGGGAACGGCTTTGAAGTTGTGCGATTTGGGGCAACAATGTTATTGTGCTTTTTAGCAGCTTATAAAGCTGGTGTAATAATTTATTTTAATGGTGGATTTTTGTTTTGCCAATGGAAAATAATATGATATAGGAAAATATATATTTTGAATTTGACAAAATTGTTAATGGAAGATTTTTATTTTAATTTCTTCTTTTTAATATAAAAAAATTTGAAAATTTTATATTTTTTTTAAGTTTTTAAAATTCATAAAATTTTAACTAACATAAATTACATTATTGCGCACCCAGTTAGCATTTCTTTAGTGCTGAATACAAATAAGGTTTTGCCATGAAGCCCTATATGAAGTGGAACAAAAAAGCATGCAAGAAACGTTGCTTACATTTTAGCGCGAAGAAATAAGCTCCTCCAAATCATAGAAGCGGAAGAGTAAGTGCATAATAACATTTTCATGTTAGAAATGATAGCTGGGATTTAGGTTAGAAAACACTCAATTCAGAATTGTGATTTTAAATCGATAAATTATCGGCTGCTATTAGTCGATTTTTGTACGTTGGATCTGATATTGGATGCTTTGGTAATGTCAACAGTAACGATAGTTTCCTTTTAGTAGAGTTGGAGATAAATAATTATGGAAGCAGTTTTGTTAGATCCAAACTTATTCAGCTAAGGTCTCCATTGTATCACAGCTGATGGATATATATACATATGTAAAAAAAAGTTGTTATTAAGGTCATTTCTGAGGTATTACTTATATAGATCCTTTTAAATTTTGATGACTTTGAGAACGGAAATATTTTGTTTCTGGCTGAAACACTACCGGACACAAGAGTTTATTTCACGTATTTATTTGGAATTCTTTTGAGTGAGTCTACGTTATACTAGGAGCTAGCTGCTATCAAGGTAGCAGTAGCTGTAAAACCGATGAGCTTCTTAGGTCAGGTTTGATGAGTGTCCAAAGATTTCACGTGTACTACTATAGAAAATAATAACTCCTGTTTTCGAATTTTTAAATTAGAGAAAATTAAGTTGTCAATTTTCACAGTCATTTAATTTCCATTTCCGCCAGTTTGGTGGAGTATCTGAAGGTATGCGCTCAAGGCTAGTATCGCCGCTTTGCTGTCTTAGTGGATGGGCACTTCTCTACTTCTCTGAAGAAGTCTGCACTCCGGAGCAGTAGATCTACTGTTACCATATTGTCTGCAGCCTCGACTTGGAAAGTACTGTAATAGTCAGGAAGTCGGAAGTTGGAGTTGATAAAGAGCTCTTGACAGGAAAACACATCATCCGCAAAGAAGGACTCCCCCTCCTTTTGCCAATGACTCCTCTACAGTATATATATTCGGCTTCCTTTCTCCAATTTCCTCCGTTTGGAAGTGAGTTGGTTTTCGCATAACATGTCGGACCATGGGTGGCGGCGAGATTCTTCTGCAACTACTGCCTCTTAGCAAATTCAGTCTCGCCGCAAGTTTAGTTGTTCTGACTTGAAATTGTTCAATATTTATTCCGACACTCTTTGTTAAAGATGTATGGAGAAAAGTGGTTACTAATCAATAAAAGTAAATACCCTGAAATACACCCAAAACTTCATTGCTTGTCAAATTTACTGCTAATTTGGAGAAACCTTCAAACTTCTCTCTGCTAATTGCGGCTTATATAGTGTTAGTGCATTTACGCTTGTGCCAGAAAGAAAAGGAGGTTCTTCAGACATATCCGAATAGCTAAACTCACTACCCCTCCCGCTGAAACCAACTCAACTTTTTTGAACAAAAAATTGTGGTAATTAGAAACTCCAATAACATGTCTGCGAATGAAATGCGAAAAATGTTGAGAGAGATTAGTGAGTTAAATAAAGTTAAATGGAAGAGGCTACAACACACATATACACACAAAACACACCACAAAAACTATGCACCGAAGACAACACGAAACTACGCAGCAAAGGGACTTAACCCAAATCGATAGAGATTGCAAGTCATCGCCAAAGGAACTTCGCGTAATTTGCCGCTTCATTTCACCAACCAAACACAACAACAACAGCAGTAATAAAAACTAAGTGAAGACCAAAAAGTAGCTTTCCAAAGCAAAAAGGGCAGCAAAACGGGCAAATAAGCAGTGAGTGGTCTCAACCGTAATTTGCGACAAAACTACTACCGCAAATTTTTACTAATTACTCGCCAACTAACCGACGCATACACACACACACACACGTACATGCCGACTGGACACTAAATGCGGATAACAGCAGAGAGCAAAATGAAATGAAGCGCTAGAGGAGAGGAGAGGGCTCCAAAAGCCATTTCGAAAAACGAGACGAGTTAATGCGCTACTTCAGCTACTAAAATCGCCCACGCTACTCCAACAGGCGTAAACACACACACACAAATGCAAGTAAGCCCTCAAAGTGTGTTGCATGAAGTACTCAGCGCAAAGGAAAAGTGAAAATCTCTGGTTTTGGCGTAAAAACGCAAATGTCTGCCGTGCGTGAGAGGGAGGTGGGAGGCTGAAAAGCGCTTGCTGATGGATGACACAAGTGGATTTGTCTCCGTCCAGCGGCAACGGTGGCAGCGGTTTTTATTACACCATTCTTCCATTTTGATCTTCTTGTGTTTTTGCTTTGCGTTTCTTTCGCATGCGAGTACTTTGCTTATTGTTTTTGCCTCCGAATGAAATGAAATTTGTGGCAATCATTGGCATTAGTTGTTATTTCACACTATGAACTTGCAACAAGCATGTAGACAGCAAAAAAAGGGTAAAACGAAAGTACTCGAAAGAACATATACAGTTATTTAGTTGTAGGTGCATTAGTATAATTTGCCCAACTTTTGCTGCCCGAAGTGAATTTGTTACTGTTGGGAGCCATTAGAGTTGGTGCAAAGTGAGGTTATGGCAAGTTTGTTGAGTATTTTGACTATTACGGAGGCAATTAGAGATTTTCGTGAGTTTTCGCTCACTAAAGAGCTTCCAATATATTTTAATAGGTCTTTAGAAGTGGATTACAACTAGTAATATGAGCCATTTTGTGGAATAACAACTCCAATTATAGCAAAAGCTCCCTTAAGTATATTGTAGGATTTTTCATATAAAAAAACAATGTATTGCATACTGATGAAAATCGTTACGAAAATAGAGTTACCTAGTTTTACTTGTGGAGCACTCAGCTTTCATGAAAACTTTAAGCTTATACCAAAAAAGTTCAGTACCAAAGCTAGAAGATTTATTATTTTCAAACCCGTATTTTTCTCAATCTCTTTTCTATTCAGACTTTCTTTTACCATCAGTGTACGAGAATCTCTTAAATAACTATAAGATGAGTTACACCCGAACATTTTCACAATTGTAATATAAAAGTAGTTTCTTGCTTAGTACCAATCACAAATTATAAAAGCTTAGAAAAAATGAACTTAAAGCTCTGTAAACATTATTAATAATATGCAGTTTTCGATTTCGAGTTTTTATTTTCTACCAGTCATTGCTTTTGTGACACTTTTTGATAAACTTCTTAATTGCTATTTCTACTATTCTCGCTCCTTCCTCTCCCCTCTAAGCACACAAATATGCAAATATATACTTATATCTCTGAGTAATTTAAAATTTTATGATTGTAAACAAAAATTTTATTACGCTGAGCAGATTATATTTATGTCTGCATATAAGCTTGAGTATGAGTTTGACTGGGTGACCATTAGGTGTATGAACTCATAAAATTTTTGACGCTTCGAAAATGTTTATAATAAACTAGCTGACTGGGTTTAAGAATACTATGATTACGAATAAAAATAATCTGAAAAGTCATGTGACAAAATTGTTAGTAGTTGTGGCGTTATTCTAGAAAAAGGCAAAAGTTTACCCCGAATTGATTAGACTACTCAACAAATCTGACGGAAAAATTTGCTAAGAGGTTAAGTTCAAAAATGTTCTATCATGTGCACCTTGACCGGAAGCCAAAACACTAAGTGCCAGGAAATTTTTACTATCATTTTCGATTCCACTAACCTAAAATTAGCAAGAAACAGTCTCTAACATGACACTTGCAAAATGACGGTAAACTATAACTGGACATTTTGAAAGCTTATATAAAATAGAAGGCAAAAATTTGTAAACTGATTCAAAATATTTGGCTTTATACTAAATTTCGATTTTTTCATTCTTAGTGTTCGGGGCTGATAATACGAGATCCCGACAATTCGGGATTTATTCGCTTTTTAAATTGTTTCATAACAACAATACAATATTGTTCATTATACTAAATTTTAATTTTTTAAATTCTTCGAGTTCGGGATTGGTATTATGGGATCCCTAAACCTTCTAAACACTAAATTCCGATTTTTTAATACTTCTGATTCAGGATTAATAACACGGGATCCCGAAAATTCGAAATTTAAGTGTTGTTTAATGCAGAAGTAGCATCAAAGTTGAGTAGTATATTCTAAATTTTATGTGCGATATTGCTAATTCGGGATCCCGAAATTTCGGGATCTATATTTTTTTTTATGTGAATAAGTTTGTAAATTTATATTTTATAGTTTTAAAGCTCTAAAATATATACATACTGTATACATGCATATGTGTATACATTTTTAACTCGAACATTATACCATCGATAGGCATCGATAAGTTTATAATAGCTCCTCTATCTGTATAGTTAATATTAATACCAAAATTAATGTTGTGTAAAATTAAAAATCAAAGTCTGTTATAATGTTTTTTGCTTTCATAATTCGCTAATACTATTAAAAATTGTGATAATGCCGATCAAATTCCGGAAAAATTGATTCTTAAATTTAGTACGTAAAGCACTAATAGGGTTACAAAAGATTTGTTATAACCAAAATACATAAAATTATTGTTAAAAATTTAGCTTTTGTGTTTTTTTCTAAAAATCAAAATAAATTGCGTCTGGTCCCGAAACTTTTCGGGATCCCGAATTTGAAAATGTTATGAAACGTGCTTTCGGCATTAATAAAATGTTCATGTCAAAATAATTTTCTAGAAAATAATATGTTATTTAGAAAAAAATATCGAAAACGACCAAGAAGTGCGTGGGTGAGACATTGGAGTGAGCAAACGATTGTGAGGAATATATACAAATATTCATATATCCCTATATATTTTTATATAAACACATAACAAACGAATTCTTTCCAGAATTGAGCTTGCAACATTTTAATCTAATTACTACATTTTCTAATGTGAAGCTAAGACAGCTACATACATTCCAAGTCCCGGAAGAGCGATAAGTTGCGAATCGCAAAGTGCAAGACAAAAAGCAAGGAATATTGCAGACATACATACATAATAATGGAACCAACATAGTTTGTTGTCCATGTATATAAGTACATATAATATAAGTATGCTTTTATGTCTGTCTGCCCCATTGGGGATAGCTCCACACTTTTGTTGGCGAATGTGGCTAAGCAATACGCTAAAGGCGGTAATTATCTGCTTGTGAATTGCGTACATTTTTCAAACCGTTTTTTGTAGCAACATTTATTTTAAGCATTTTCAATCTTGCAACAACTTTTCGCATGCTCAAGTGGAGTGGCACTGAAATCGCTTGCACTTTTGTTGCATTTTGCTTTTCGTTTTGCCGTTGTGGCACTTGTTCTGCTTGTTTGTTGTTTAGTTTTTGCCCGGACAGCGCAATAAAAAGTTCCAAGCTGAGAACAAAAAGTTGCAAACAGAAAACACAAAGTTGCAAGCGCAGAACAAAAAGTGTGACAAGCAAGGGCCGAACGACTTGCGGCAACCTCAAATAAGCAACTTGCACAACAAGCATGGACACCAACAAACTATATAGAGGACATATAGTATACTTCAAGATAATTGTCTGTTACGTGCGCCTCCCCGCCACGCCTTTGTCGCCCAGCCAACTGCAGCAACGCCTTTTGTCTTAGAAAGTGTTGAGTATCGGTTATGCGTCCGCTCGTGCATTCCGTCGTCCCGCCTTTCTGTCTGCCACCAGCCAGCCATGCTGTTCGCCTTAAAATTAAAATTATTGCTTTTTCAAGTGAAAAATCTGCCTCAGACATTTTGGAGTGTCTTCAGCCGGCAAAAGAACCGAAGCACCACTGGCTGCTGCCGCAGTCAAAGCGTTCGCTCTAACGGCATATGCATATTTTACAGTAAATTAAATTTACTAAATGCATTCTTCGAATACAAAACGAGCTGGGGAGAGCGTTGGAGACGATGGAGTTGCAGCAGCCACGCACTGCTGGTTCTAAATATCTGCACCGGCCCAAGCCAACAGGAAATGAATGTAAATAAAATTTCAAAATTATTAAAAAGCTCAAACATTGTGCGGATACCGGATATTCGCAGCGTTGCAGGGAACGCCTTTTATTACACGCTTTTGGGTTATTAAGAAATTTAGTACAAGAGTGTGTTATTTTCGCCTAGGAGCTGCTTTTAAGTTATTGGTATTATCTTGAAAAAAAAACTAAGGAATTTATATATTTAAAAAATTTCCGAAATCCGACTATATGAAATAATACATTTTTTATTTAAGATTGAAATTTGATTTAAAAAATTTCTGAGAAATACTTGAAAGAGAATGTTATAAAAATTATACTTATTCTCCATTGGCACTATCAACGTCTCGGACGTCATAAATCTGAAGAGTTTTCAATAAATACATAAAGTAACAACGAAATAAGTCAAATACCAAAAGCGTTTTTAAAACTCGATATTGAGTAAAAAACAAATTCGACACCTCTAAGACATCAGTGAAAATACTCGATTTCAAAAAAGCTTGAAAAGCTCAAAGCGATAAAGAAACCACACAAAACACTGTTTAATCATCCAAGGGGCTCACTGTAGTTAAATAAATATATGCGATAATATGGGTTTCAGGCACTATTGGCTAAAACTCTCTGGAGGTTTTCTATACAAATACAAATCACTGATCTCGAACTTATGTGCATAAAAATTTCAGAAAACTGAGGGCCTAGTTTACGGATATGACGAAAAAGAGTGATGAATTTTGGCAATCAACTCAGGTTGTCAGAAAATTTGATTATTGAAATAAAAGCTTTTCGCTGTGGCAGCACATCTTATATTATAAAGCAGCGGTCAAGACTAATGCTCTCGGATTTAATCTGTAAAGAGTATAATATGTGACAAATTAAAAATGAAAGCGCAAAAGGTTTTCTTATGATATTTTTGCAAATTTTTTTTACAATTACTGCCTCAATCCCATAGAGTCGTTTTTAGGTTGTTTTTTTTTTTTCAGGGAAAACACAATTTGTTCCCTTTAGAAATGAGTTCGGTGAAGCTGTGTTTCTGTAAGTGCGATCGAATGGATCAAAGTTATTCAGGTCCGTTTTACAATGGCTTCTCTTTTCACTCTACAATAACTTAAGGTTGGTCGTAAATAACTTTTATGACATATTTCAAATGAATTGGACCTTATTAGTGGCAGAGTCACTTGCTCATTGTTGCGATTTTTTTCTCACAAAAATTTAAATCACTTATTCAAATGTACAGTCAAAAACTCCCTCTAATCCCCTTCCAAAAAAAGCGGCACTTATATTTATATCATTGATGCTTTTAAAAATTCAAAAATTTTTCCTGGACAAAATTTCAATAAAACCTAATATTCACCAGTTCAATTACATGCCAATCGCTCAAGCCACCGGAAAATTGGGCATGTTGCTGCTTATCGTCACACAGTTGCGGTCACAATAAAACGTCGAAGTAATTGTATGAAAGCGGAAGGATTAAAGGCACACCAGCAAACGGTCACTTGTGTGGTCAAGTGAGAGGAAAGAAAAGAAAGAACAGATATCTTCGTGACCAATATGAAAAATACAACAACAAGTAATGTAATATGCAATAAATTTTATTGTTGTGACATAAATTCCATTTGACAAGTATGTAAGTGGACACAGCGCCGAATGTATGTATGTGCGTGGCAACATTGTAATATCTGGAGTCTTGTTGGTCACACCCTGGCAGATAGCGGGAGATACTAAGCGGTCAACGGCAAAACTTTAGCTGCCTTTTTAAGCTTTTAAGTGAGAATTGCTGGCTCAGCGCTAGCGAAATTTCTTGTTGGTGGCTCCAACGCGTGCACATGTAGCCAGCGAAGGTGTGTGGGCCACCCTCATGAACTGCTCGAGCAAAAAAATCGAAGAACTTTCTACGTGCGTTTTTTACTACTTTTTTTGTGCCACATTTTTTTACAGTCATTTTCTGCATTCTTCTTCGCCCCTTACTTTTTATCAGCGCTTAGTTTTCTCTATTTTTCTCCCCCAGTTGCACACGCTCCCGATTTGTTTTGGGTAATTTTCATTCGTTTTCCTTAAATGCTTGCTATGCAATTTTTATGCGGCACGTGCGGCTACCACTTAAGCGCTATGCCGAAACGTTTGTTGCAATTTTTTTGCTATTTCCAAACAAAAGCGGAAATGCTTAGTTTTTTTTCGGTTTGGGGTGGCATCCTGTTTCAATACGTTGACTGCATGCATAGCCCTCATGTGGAAAATTCTTTATTATAAGTATGACAGAGACCATATAAATAAATAAAGGCAAGCAGCTGCACAGAAAAAGTCAAGTTTAATTTGATTTTTTGCTACGCAGTTTGTTCTCAAGTTGCTCGCAAGGGTATTTTTTTGGCAATGTGCGTGCCACCAACAATAGCGCCAGCGCTAGAAGTGGTTCGATAAGTTCATAAAATGCTCGTTTAATAATTGCCAAAATTGCCGCATAAAGAGGAGGGTCTCAACATATCTCTATATAAATATAGGCATTCCTGTGCCCATTTATGTTGTTGTTGTGTAAGAAAAATTGGAAAAATACTGTATTGGAAAAGTTCTCTTGAAAAGTTTCGCTGCGGCAATCGAAATAGCAGCGGGGAGTACTTGAAAAAATACTTAAAAAGCAATGCTGATGACGTGGAAATTATGTTTGGCATCAGCATTGATTTGGCAAGCGTTTGAGCAGGCAATATTATATATTATTAGATACCAAAAAATTCATTTATATGTACCATAGACATCGTTTCGTTTGTACGCGATCTGAATTTAATAATATAATATTAAGTTGATGAATTGGAAATTTATTCAATTTATTGCCATTTGAAATTCTTTAAAAAGTTTATGAAATCAATGTTGTATGTCAACAAGTTTCTAGGTACGTTTTCTCTCAAATTTATTAATAACCAATATAATGGTTCGGTAGGCGCGACGCAATTCACGGCGCGTACAATGCTCCGTCGATATAACTGCTCAGCAGAAACGATAATTGGAGCAATCATGCATCGGCTTTGCACCACGTTTGCAACGAAGACGATATTGCTGCTGTGGAGCAGAGTGTCGAAGAAGACCCTAATGAATACATTCGTCATCGCGCGCAACAGTTGAAACTGTGCTTATGCCCCCTTTTTGGGAGTGATGACAATTCTGAATCCATTGTTGAGACGCGGTAGACATTATTATAGATACTTTCATTTCTGGAGATAAAAAATCCGTCACTCTTTTTTACGATATACGTTATTCGATATATCATTCTGAAATTTTAGCTGTGCTATAAACTAGCCTAAGTTAAGGGGGTTGATTTTTATTCTCATTGCTACTGTAGACTATAATTTCGTTATAATTACTGAGGAACTGAGGTTTGATATGAAAAATAAGGCACGTCTTACATGTCTAATTGCTTAGTGAAGCAGAAATTTTCTGGATATCAAGTAAATCCTCTTAGTGCAAAAACAAAAAAAAAAAAAAAAAATTTTTTAAGGAAAATTTGAAACCTTCATTGCGTTCGTTTTTCTAAGTCGTTTCTTTGAATACTTTCCTAGACACATACACGCACACGGTCATTCATATATCACTTAAACGCCGATAATCGTAACATTTTATAGTTATCGCCCATTCCCAATGGCTGTACACATGTAACCGCACAACTTCAATACCTAATTCTGAAAGAATAAAGATAAAAAACTTAGAAAAGAACTCAAACCTCGCATTTGCATACCGAAGCCTTCATATGCGCTGTTAAAACAAATAAAATAGAACATTAAAATTTTTCTAAACAAAAGCAATAAAGTCGAAGAATTCCTGCACAGGCACTAACCTCACTTTTCTAGCACTTATAGACACTCACATGTGTATGTGTGTATTGAATTCAGTCCATCACTTTTTCTTTGCTATAAAAGTTCTTAACGGCTAGACGGTACTCACCCCCCTCGAAGTCATGCGCTTATGATATTCTTATTGCCACATACATATATCTATGTGCTTATATGTTTAAGTATACCTAGTGGTGTCTCGTGTGCAGCATTATAGCACCATTATATTGCCACAACGCTCATAAATGACAATTGTTTTTTAATATGCGTTCATTGGCAATGTTGATTTTAATGCTCGTCGCGACAATGACTCCCAATGCCAGAAGCGTTATGACTCCTCATCAGCGGCAGCGTGTGTCCGCTGCTAAACTACCGACGCATGGCACATAACGATTTACGCCTTCCGCTCCCTAACAGCGCCGCTGTTGTGGCTTGTCTCTTGATTGTGGCTATTTAAATTTCTTCTACTTTTCCGTTTCTTCACCATCATATTTTCATGATTTTCAGTTATTGCTAATATTGTTTGCTGACCAACTGTTTGCTTTTGTTTTCGTTGGTGGCTGATGGCTCAACGTTTATGATTATGACCCCGCTGTTGTGTGCTACGTTCTGTCCGAAAGCTTTTTATCGCATTCGTATAGTCAGAAATGTATAAACACTAAATTAAGTGAACATTAAAAAATGGATGGCACTAAAAAATATACCAAAGCGAGAACAAATATGGTCATAACTCATGAATCATTAGAGCGCAATAAGAACTTAAAGCACTTAAGGGTTGAAAGTGCAATAAAACAATTGCTAATAAATTGCTAGTAAATAGTTTATTAGTATAATTATACTTTGAAGCTGATCATAGAAATATATGGCACTGCAGAAGTGTAATGTTTGGGAAAGGCTTTTAAAGAGCTTTAAAGTTTTAAATGCGACTTTAAATGTTCATAAAATATAATTTATGGATTTATAATGGCATAAACTGGTTATCTCTCTTAATCTATTTCCAACTGTCTGTCTCTCTCTTAACTCTCTGCTCCAGTAAAGCTCTGTCATATAGCAGTGGATACCATAGCAAGTTGAATAAAGAAATTCTGTAGATATATGCCACCAAAGCCTTCATAAATAATGTTTGTTGCTAAGCTTTTCGAAGATCTCATGGCGACATTTCATTACAATCTAAGTGAAATGTAAAGACAAGAAATGGAAGTGTGATAACTACAAAGCCATAATTTGAGAACAGCGAAGTCGAAGAGTTTTAACATGGAGCCTAAGATTTCTGCTATATTTCTTTTATGCCGTTTCATAAGCACTTTTTATGATAGTTTTCAATGTTTTCAGCGAATTTTGTTTTATACCCAAAATATCCACCAAGATTATTCGAACGGATTTGCGAGAGATGTCGAGCTCTCCCGCCATCTTTCTAACACTTGCCTGATTTGATAGTTTCATCAGTTGACGAGATCGAGATCGTAGATCGTCGAGAACGAGCCATGTCTTCAACGATCTTTATGATAAAACTAATTCACCGTAAGTAAGCCTTTTCTATCATTCGCAACGATTCAGCACACGAAATTTGGTTATAAATACCAAATTTGAGACAAAGTATTTTTTCAATATTCTTATCCATTGTGAAAATTGCAACACATTACTGAAGCGCACCGACTTAAGCAACTGCTGTAAACAAACTACATAGTTAACTGATCGCGCTCATATTTTTTTGAAATGCCATTTACCGGCAGAATTTAATTCTTCTATTTATCTTTTTGTCACAATGTATGTTAGATAAGAAAGTAAATAGGAGACCTTGATAGAACTATTTCCAAAAAACTTTGTTTGGGAATGATTTGAGTAAAAAGGGCATCATGAGAGTCTCAGAGGTATGGAGATAGGAGTTCCGAAACTCCATTGTTCTATCAGAACCGGCGAACGAACCTGAGATCCCCATCATATATAAGAATTCTTTATTTATTTAAATCAGGTATTTTTCAGAGCCTCTACGCCATGTCATGACCTGTTTTCAATAGAAGTGGTGTAATTTTTTTTTTTTTTTTTTTTTTTTTTTTTTTTTTTTTTTTTTTTTTTTTTTTTTTTTTTTTTTTTTTTTTTTTTTTTTTTTTTTTTTTTTACACATCTGAATTATCAGCATTTGGAACAGTATAATAACTCGAAACGACGGAAATCTCAGCAATTAAAAATAGTGAAAAATGAGATCTCAAATCATGAGCTGCTTGAACTCGCTACGATTTTGAGCGCAGCGTTTGAACATAAAATTTTACGAGCTCAAGCGCTTTCTCGCAGACACACATATGCATAAATACATACAATACAATATACATACTATTTACAATTGGTCACAGTCACTTGGGGAACAATAATCGTTTTGTAATAAAAAATACCAGCGCATAAATACTATTGTTTATAATCATTATATGAATTGTTGTGTGTTTATGTGTATGAATGTCTATGTGTGCATTTCTATGTTGGCTTGTGTTCATATATCAGCATATAATACCAATAATATAATGGCATAATCAGCAGTAAACTCACTTCCAAGGCGAGTTTGTCTGCTTGAAGACTTCATTTCAATAGCAACTATGGCCTCACTTGTTGCTGGTGTTGTTGTTGTTGGTGCTCTTCATATTTCAAACTGATAAGACAATGTGATGTTTCAATGTACGCCAGGGTATTAAACTGCAGAATTTATTATATACTTGACCGACGACGGGTTATCGGCTGAGGTCAAACGCCGTTTAGAAAATGTGAAAGAAAGCGTGTTGTTCACACACATATACATATATGTATGTATGAATATGTACATGTGTACTTTTGATGACCGTAAAAATCGCAATAATTATTATTTTTTATCAGCGAATGGGTGGTCGTTCGCTGGTTATTCATCTTGCTGAGAGACTCAAAGGAACTTGCCACACACAAAGGCATAAAGCCAAAGCAAGCAACAAAAATAACAAAAATGTTTACTACAGCTGCAACGCAGCTATAATACCCTTAACACGTGTAACCTGTGCCGATTTTCGTGAAGATATTTTGTTACATAAAAAAGTTTTCCATACAAAGACTTGAGTTTAATCTGTCAGTTTGTATGGCATCCTTATGGTATAGTCGTCCGATATCGACAATTTCTACAAATTAGCAATTTTTTTGAGAAAAAAGACGTGTTCGAAATTTCAGATGTTTTCTTCTGTGTGTTACAAACCTTATTGCAAACTTAATATACCCCGTTCAGGGTATAAAAACAATAGACGCAAGTTTTCAACGCAGCGAATGCGAGACAGCATCGTAAAAATTTAGTAATAAAACTAGCAACTCATAAATATCACTGCTGCAATATGACTGGCAGCAATAACAACTAAAACAACAGTCATAAATTCATTCGCACTTTTAGTCACACTTCTTTCGCAAGACTCTTTACTAACTTATGCGCTTCCTTTGTGCCCGGACACACACACACACACACACACATAGAAGTAAGTGCACATTTTATTGCGCCATTCCTTGTGGGCAACTCCTTCGCCGCCGTTGCTGTTGTTGTTGGCGTTGTAGCTCGTAAATTAATTAAAATTTCGCATAAAACGCTTGCAAAAATAGACAAAGTMAAAGAGAATTACTGAGCAACTGTAAATGTATTTGTGTGCGTAAAAGCAAAGAGTTGCGCTGCTGTTGTTACTGTTGTTATTGGGGAAAATGGTGAGCATAAAGTCCGTCGGCGCGCAAAATCATTTTGTAAAATGATGCGTTAATTGAATTTATATGCCATTTCTAATTGGCCAATTTCCATGGGCTGCAGTGCAAAAACGGCCAAGACAAAAGGCAACAACAATAACAATAACCACGTTGGTGCTAATTTAGACTACGTTTTACTGCTTGTACTTACACAGGGGCAGGTTAGACACTAATAACAACAGCAACTAGCAAGGCAAGTCATCTCAAGCATTTCGTTGCTTTTGCTTTTGGAAAACTACAGCAACAACATGAAAAACTTTTGGCAAATGCTCCTCGTAAACTGCTCAATGTTCGTCGCTTATTTGTTCTGCCAGTGTTATCTTCTTCCGCCAGTGTTTATGTATGTATATGTATGAGTGAAGTGTCTGTGTGTACGACGCTTGGGGCCAAGCAGCACGCTGAGTGCCACTTCAACGCCTGGAATGACGTGTTTCGCGCGTCAAACTTTGCACAGTCGGTCCTTGCTTGTTTCTATGTATGTATGCGTGAGTGTGTGTGTGTTTTACTTTGCTTGCAAGTGTGTCTATATTTATTTCAGCGGCATTGCTGCTGAAAAGCGATACTCGGGCCGTGTGGCCGTCCGTTTTAGGTGAGTGTTGAGTAAGTGGCAAAGTTTAAAAATAAAATTGCAAACCGAAAGTAAATTCTATCTTCCATGAAAATAAATTCATGTTTTTGTGATAATTAGATCTAAAAGCTACCATTTCTATATTATACTTTTATATAATTTTTACATTAATTTATTGAATTTTACATAATTTCCTTTTTTCTTTTTCATTTAAAACAAACGCTTTAAATATTTCAAATCTCAATGAATTTATACATATATCTATAGTATATTACTCAGGTATATTTTAAAATTATATTCTTTAAATATATTTCACTCTTAATAATTCCAAAATAAAATTGGAAATGGAGTTTTTAAAAAAACACTGACTAAACCTATTACGTAGTCGAAAAAGTCTTTTTGTATTTTATCAAGAAACGTCGTTGTAGTCGTATATCTCCAGTGCTACCAATCACATTTTATCATACCGTAAAGTGTTGGAAAGGTGAGATTTGAAGCCTCATTTAACTTCGCTCTGGTCGACCTTTCATTGGAAAGTCGATAAAATTATGGAAAAGATTGCCTAAAACCGTCACATAAACAGCCATGACATCGCTAAGCAACTTAACACTCATTGCCAAAAGGTACCATTTAAAAAAGGCTGTCTACAAAAAAAAAAAAAAACAAAAACCTCGATCTTAACAAATGGTTCCAAATCCAGGATTGCCGTCTCGAAAGGTTATGCAGAGTTTTTGTTGGGATTCGCAAGAAATGACTCACCATGAGCTGCTCCAGCCTGGTCGAATCATTGATTATACATTTTATTGTCAAAATCTGATGAGATTGAAATCGATTAAAGGGCAGAACTGATCAACATAAAAAGCTTAGTCTTGCATCATCACAACGCTAGATCACACACAACGCTAGATCACACACAACTTTGATGACTCGGCAAAAACTGGGAGAGCTTGGCTGGGAAGTTCTGCTGGATCCACCATGTAGTTTAGATCTTGCACCATCGGACAACCATTTTTTTCGGTCAACGCATAGCTCTTTAAAGTTGGCTGGAAGAGAAGCCTGTGAGAATTATTTATCGAAGTTTTTCGCCAAGACACCAGAAAAGTTCTACACTGATGAAATAATTCCCTAGCGGAAAAATGGTAAAAAAGTAGTCGGCCAAAGTAGTATAATTTTGGTTCATTAAATTCATTATAATTCAAAAAAAAAATAGTAAAAGTTTGATTAGAAATACGTTCGACTGAAAATTTCGAAAATTTGGTTTTCAAAGTGACGACTATTTTTTTCTTTGATAGAGATATAATGCTATTGCTTAAACTTTCGAAAAATTTCGAAAATTTTCTAAAAGAAGGTTAAAAAAAATATTAATGCCTAAAATAATTTAAGAAAAATTGGGAAATAAAAACAAATTATTTTAAGTATTATTTTATACATATTTTTTAAATGATGTTTCGATAAAAATTA
>NW_017534630.1:2541461-2554642 GCF_001853355.1 Bactrocera latifrons
GCGAAGCACAGTCAAGAAGCTTCGAGCTAGAAAAAAGTCAGCGCTCCAACTTGCAACCAAATGGAAGCACATAAAACCACCGTGAGGAGCATTCAGGGCGCGAGCCGAGACACCACTTACGCTAACGAAATAACATGACTTCTTGTATACACTTTAACGGAAAATGAAATCGAGAAAGCAGAGCGCGATATATTTTTCTTGGCTGCGTTTACACGGCTGTTGGCAAAGCAAAATAAATAAAGCGAAGTCATAAAGCAAGTGCTGCAAGTACGACCAAGTACGTTTGCAGCCAACTGAAAATTATTTGTTTGTGCAACGTGGAAATGTGCGCGTATGCAGCGTATGTTGCAAGTAGACGCTTATGTGCGTGTGCTGTTATGAGTTGGCAAGTTGATCTTTTTCATGAACTCGCAATATGAATAATTTCACTCAAAATTGTGTTCAAAATAAAAGAATAACGCAGGCATCTACTTCAAATAATAAAGTCAACATGATGGGCTAAATCAGAAATGTGTGTGAGTGTGTGTGCGTGTGCGTGAAGTGTGAGTCGCATTACCAGAAGATGGAATCGTGCATTAAAACTACGCATATATATATGTACATGTGCGTGTGTTTGCTGGGTACTTTGCGGCAATTTCGCTGATGTTGCCAAAACTATGATAATGATGGCAGCGCGCAGACATATGTTGCAACACAGCGATGCGCGAGGCAGCGGCGGCAAGTTGAAGCTGTCAGTGCGGATAGCGGCAGCATTGTTCAAAGTGCTGCTGTTGTTGAGGTTTTTTTCGAGTTGGCTTACTGCCAAGCATCATTTGATAAATGTAAGCCAATTTCGGCGAGGAGCAGCTAAATGCCTTCAAGAGGCAGCCATGGGTGCAACCGAGTGTGTGTGGAGGCCACTTTGTTTGAAGTGCGGCGGTTAAATGAAATGTACATTTTCGAGATAAGCAGTCAAAAATGTTGCCAAGAATTGCGTTAATTTAGTATGAAGGTGTTTTCAGCTTTATTTTGAAATTTTTGAATATTAAAAAAACAATTTAAAATTTATAAAATGAGTACTGCTTGGCAAGCCTAAAAATACAATACGCAAGTGGGAAAACCTAAAATGTTGTTCATAAAGGTTTTTTCGTTCAAAAACAACAAAAGCGCTGCCTCAAAGAAGCACCTGCAAGAACTCGACTCAATTAAGCCGCTTAAAAATTTTGAGTGACCAGAGCAGATACTTCTTTTTTTGACATTTAAGAAGTAAAGCGCGCTCAGCATATCGTTATCTGCTGCTGCAATGAGTGTCACACACATCTAGCAATTTGACAACAACAGCAATCGCTCTACCTGCCAGACAGGTGTCTCAAGCATGAGCATAGAATTGAAGCAGGTTTATTGCAGGTGGAAAGCCAATTGTGCAGCTGCCACATGACCGAAATGATATCATTTATGAACAGTGTGACAAAGTTTAGTACAAAGGGAAGTCAAGAAAAGCCGCTATTTCGAAAAAGGAGACCGCTCAAAAATATATATTTAAAAATAATAATATACAAATTTTCATATAATATATTCAACTTAACTAGAAGAGGAGCCAATTTAAGTAGGCAATCATTTTTTATAAATAATATAATTTTCCAAAAAAAATATTTTTTCCTAAAATATAAAAATTTAAACTTTTTAACAAATTTGCAATTTTAAGAAACTATATCCATTTACGAAATTCAAATCTTCGATTTCTAACTTATATTGAATACACATAGTATTTACGAAGCATAATGCACATAAATGAAAATTTAGAACAAACATGAGTACTAAAATTTGTACTAAAAATATTATTTTCAACAAAGGATGAACTACAAACTTGTAAAGAAAACAAAGAACAAATTTTAGTACTGAATTTTGTACTAAAAATACTATTTTTAATGAAAAATAATGTAAACTTATACATATTATATATAAAATTTAAAAAATATTGGTACTAGGTTTTGTATTGAAATATTTTTGTACTTCGAAAAAACCAACTTTTCAGAAAATTTTTATTTGTACTGAATTTTCTACTCAAAATACTATCTTAATTTTAAAAATATAACTTTTTTTTTAGAAAATTTCCATATATATTTTAATATTATTTGCTTTCAATATATTTCTGCAGTATTGTTGCTAATTATATAGCTTTCCATAACCCTGAAATTTCTATTTCCACACAGAATAGAGTTATTAATAGTAAAATTCAATAACAATATCGAGCAATGCATATTTAGTTTATTGTCATAGCAGGTAATCATATTTTATATGCGCACATTATGCTCGACTTCAATTTGCTGTCCATTCAATTATCCAATTATTCGAGTGTAGGCAAACTGGCACATGTGACCAACATGAATACTTAGAACGCATATTCTCATGCACACATATAAGCATACAAGCATACAAGCATAATAAGTTGGTTCACATTTATTACGACAATTTCTTTTTCGATCAAACTCCTGGCACTGGCCAATAACGCTTCGGCACACACCAACTATAATAGTTATAATAACCACAAAAGCTTTTATAATAACTGTAATAATCGTATATCAAAAGCAAATCACAAGGCGGTACACATGCATACATCTACATATACATACAAACACAGCAAAGTTGTTGGCAGCTAAGCGCGTGCGACATTGAATAGCAGCGAGTGCTTAACTTGAGCGCTGGAATTATAACAAGTGGAAAGCTATAGGCGCCAAAGTCACTCGAGTGCTTCTGCAGTATTTAAATGTGTGTGTGTGTGAGTGTGAGAGGAGAAAAGCGGTTTATAAATGAATGTGGTGAAGTGTTCAAAGAAAAGGTTATTATTGTGAGTTCTATTGGTTTAGTGGAGCAATTGAACAAAAGTACTAAAATGATAGCAAACGACAGATTGAACTTCACACCAGAAGACCACCACATGCACATGTATGTGTATGCGTGTGTCACAGACACTCATATAGTGCATATTGAGGCACAAGGCCAAGAACTCTATTGTGCGCTTGACAATATACTTGGCCGCCGAAGTAAAAGTGCGTCTAAATATACAAAGAAATGTCAGAGCTTGGACACACATGCCCGCCTAGGTACTGGTAGGGGCATAAACTCTTGCCGTATGAGTGTATGTGGTGTGTGTTGCCTATCCTTTTGTTTGGCAATTGGCATGCAATTCAATAGCCACAATTCACTGGATGCTGACAACTTGCTATTCAATAGAAACACTTGCTGTCAAAAGCATACTTTTATAAGTATGTGTTTTTCGTGTGGATATAAAGTTTCATACACATTTATAATATTATAATTTTCCAGAAGCTTATATATTATCATTAATTATATTGGGCAACCAATTCCAAATTGATATTTCAGCGCGTGTCTCGGTATTTAACGTGAGCAAAATAAAAGTAATCTTATTTTACATCCTTGGGGATTTTTGAAGTAGTCCAATTGTAACTGGGGTGTAACTAGTTCTTAGGTAAAAAAATTTTGTATGAGAAGTTTTCATTTCATTTGGAACAACAATTTTTTAGAACACAAACTAAATAATTTGTAACTAGTTCTTCAATTCGTAGTTATGTTAAGATAAAAAAGTATTTTTATATTACTTTCTATTTAAACATACATACATATGTCCCGGTATTAAAAATGAGAAGAGGAAAATTAATATTATTACATATTTTACGCATTTTGTAAGAAGTTTGTAACTAGTTTGTCAAATAGTATTTCAATTGTCACTGCATTTCGAACTTGTGGAACACTTCTGGCACTGTTTGTATTTCAAATGAACTTGTGGAACATAGAAAACGATCAAATGGAATTCCAATTTGAAATACTCCTAGGTAATTGAGGGTAATATTTATATTAAATATTATTAAAAATTTTTATTATAGCAGATCAAGGTATTTGGTATACCATATAGCGGTAAAGAATATGTATTAGACGAATTCATATCTAAGAAATGCAATATGTTGGAAGTCTAGCCGTTAAAAGAACTTAGTATTATTTAGTTTAAAGGACTGTAGCAAATATTAATGATGAAAGCAAGAAAATATGTACAGCTTTAGACGTTTGACACAATGTTTGGGGATTAGCAACTTATCTCTTTTCAAATTTTAAGGGTCTTGATATTCTGTAATACATTTAGCTTGCTTCAGCTTTGAATCACAGAAAGTAATGTGTTCGAAATATGCAAGAAAAAAATAAAATAATTTTGTCATCTCTCATGTGTCACTTGTAAGTAGTATCTCATATATGAGTTATGGATTTAATGTTTATGGCAAAGGTTTCGAAGTCGGTTATTTGTTATGTTAGTTTTTTATAATAAATAACATAAATATTGAATTTGAATGAAGCATTAGTTAAAAATATATTTAATCCAGTAAATCTTAATATTTTTGTACTGCTTTCTTCGATTTTGTTTTGCGAATATTTTTTTTTTCCAACTGTAGTAAGACTTTTCAGGCACACTTACATAAATCACTTAATTTTTCTTACCAAACACAAGCTCTTATTACTTTGAAAAAATTAAGTCGAAAACCTCACAAATTTTCGTTGTTCTTCATGAAGCTTTGCGCGAACAAATCACCGCATTAGTCCGCCATAAATAAGGCACAGATAAAGAGAAGTTAATAACTTTTGGGAAAACACATACCTGAAAGTAGAAAAAAGGAGCAAAGATTAGAAATAGACAAACAAATATGAAAAATACATACACACAATTTTATATAATATAAAGAGCTTATCAATACCGTCTAAAAGTAAATATTAGCATTCAAAGAGTAAATACCATGAGATATAGAAAAAAGTTCTTATAAAAAACTAAAGTACCTAGAGTACCATATTTCTATCTTATCTCATCTCGAGATGCCAATTACATTAAAAACGAATTATAAATAAAGCGTGGCAGCACACGAAAGTAATGCCAAAGGAGTAGAAGACACGACGTGAGGCGTTGAGGAGCTGTCGCAGTGTCAGTCAATAAAATCGATAATTTATTGAGCGGCATTGCAGTGCTGAGACCAAGAATAATCACTGATATCAGCGCGTTTGAGAAGGGTCGCTGGCGAATAGAGGGTAGTGAGTAGTAGATAACCAAACAACAGTGTTGTTTAAATACTAACTTAAGAACTCAAAATAAACAAAGAAAACAGTGTGAATGCAGCGGAAGGGTCTGCAGTGGATAAGTAAGCAGGTATAAAGGTGAAGGCATGAGTGTATGTGTGTGAAAGGTGGGAAACTGGGAAAATGAAAAAAGCAAGAAGACAGTGAAGCATCAGAAAGTATGCGTGTCTGTATGTGTATCCCTGTGTGTGTGTCTCTATGTGTCTTCAAGTGTATTGCTGTGTAAGCGAGTATGCGCGCGTGTCTATGGCGCTTTGAAAAGCTAATGCAGTAGCACAAATAAACAAATGGACATAAAGTTTTCCATTGCTTTTCTTTGATTTTTATCTCACATTAATTTCGAACTTTTCTTTTTCTCATTTTTTTTTTTTTTTTTTTTTTTTTTTTTTTTTTTTTTTTTTTTTTTTTTTTTTTTGAGAAAAGAAAAATACTTTATTCTCATTTATAAACAAATGGAAAGACCAACCAAAGGAGCGACGCTTGTGCGATAAGTAGAAGCAGAGTGACCGCTGATAATACCAACAAATGTCAGGATAAACAACAAAACAGTATAAAAAATAAAAGAAGACATTACAAAAGTATATACACAGCAAGCGCCAGTTGAAGCACTTCAAACGCTCCCAATAGCATTCGAAGAAGTCAAAGTAAAGAACCAACAAAAATACATATACAACTAAGCAACCAAACGAACACACACTCAACAGTCAAGGTGAATCCCGAAAAATGGGCCTCAAGGCGGCAACCATTAATTTTACTCAACTGTCAACCGGCGACTTAAGTTTAATACTTTCGACCGCAGCACGAAAAACCGACGCAGAATACCCGCTTGACCGACAGATCGCTTAAAACCTATTTGCCTGGTATGTGGGCAATACTATGAGTCCGTTTTAGACTTGATAGAGGCATCTAATATTGGCGCACACTCCGTTGCATGTATTTTTGTGGTCAGCAAGTTTGGAAAAAGAGTTCATGGCACCATGAGGCAAGCGTGCGGCGGTCTAGCGGTCAATATTTCAAGTGGGTGGACGTGGATTATAACAAATAACTATGTTTGCATGTGTGTAGATTTTCGCTGTACGTTAGATAGTCAATGCGAGGCGGCCTCTTAGTTGCTGCCACTGTCTCTACGGACACTACCACATACATACATGTTGTACATACATACATGTTGTATATAATACGCGCTGTGACAGGTGGGTTTTTGCGGTTTTGCGCTGACTTTGTTTGGTAGGGTTAAAAGGTAAAGCACGTTCCAGACGGCAGCGCTTTGATCCACGCGGCATATAGGCGTACTTTAACTCCATTTCTGGTAGTTATGTTTGCATAATGTTAATGTCTTCTGTGTGTATTATTTTGCAATAACTTTGATTACTTGTCTGCGATTAGAGTTCTTGGCAGGCATTTGAGTTGAGACGCTCTAAGCACTGATAAGTTGTTAGGCTTGCATCCAGCTATCTATTCTTAATATTTATACCATGAACAGGGTATATTAAGTTGCCGGTTGTAACAACCAGAAGGAAGCGTCGGAGACCCTACAAAGTAAATATATTAATGATCAGTATGTTGAGCTAAGCCGTCTGTCTGTCTGCCGTCTGTATATACGAACCAGTCCCTCAGCAAACGTCATTTTCTCTTCAAGTAGCTGCTCATTTGGCGGAACTGCCGATATCGGACCACTATAACATATAGCTGCCAAGCAAATTGAACGATCGGAAACCAATTCTTGTAACGAAAACTTTCACATTTGACAATGTATCTTCACAAAACTTGACACAGATTCTTTTCTAAGACAACAATGTAATCTCCGAAGAAATTGTTCAGATCGGTTAACTATAGCAGGTGGCTGCCATATAAACTGAATGATCGGAAACAAATGCTTGCATGGGAAACTTATATTAGCTTCGGTGTTTAATATATATATATTATACACTATTTCTTGAATCTCAGGATTTTAGAACAAAAGTACTAATGACATAAATTGAATTATAAAGTGTAATAAATATTTTAGTGCTTTCAATATTTTCGATCCGAGAAATTTAGGACAGATTTTTAGTAAAAAGTTAGTAGGTACTAAAGTTAAATGTACTAAGAATATTTCAATAAGTTTGAAATATATTTGATAAATGTCTCTAAGTTATTAAATCTTTAACACCCAACTTTGTGTATAACACTTTGCATTTCAGAAAAAAATTTGTACTAAAAAGGAATAAGTCCTAATTTGTGTTTTACTTTTGCAGAAATGAAAAAAGGTTAATGTGCTTGATTTATGTGAAGTTAATTAAATGGACGTAGCTTGAATAAATTGAATTTATTTTAATTTTCGTTAAGTAAAGAGAACATGAAAATCTGTACTAAAATTTTGTGTTCAAGTATATGTATATTGATAATACTAAAATTTACGTGTATATATATTTTTATTTAATATTTAGTACTTTCGAAATTTTATATACAGAAATTAGTACTAAAGTGATATGTACTAAAAAATTTTGTTAAATAGTTTGATATATTTCTTCTAATTTTACTTAAGTTGATAAATATTTGATACCCAACACTGTAGAAAAAATTTGTACTAAATTTGTGCTTTCTTGTAACATATAATATGGTGCTGGTTTTATGAGAAGTAAATTTAACCAACATTTTTGAAAAAAAAAATCGATATGTTTTATTGCTTAAGAATGAAAAGTTTTGATAAATGAAAATTTTTAATGTACTAAATTTCATTTGAGCTAATTTTTAAAGTTTTAAATGATTTAGTAGTAGTTTAGAGTAGTTATTGTAAAAATTTTGTGTACTAAATGTATACAAATATTTCAAACTTATTTTCATGTTTTAGTACGTTTCATTTCAGTACTAAATTTGTGTACAAAATTTCTGTACTAAAATTATCGAGTCGAAAATATTGAAAACACTAAAATATTTATTAAAAATGTTACCCTTTTATACTGATGTACTAAACTTCCGAGAATCAAAAACTGGTTAAAGCACTAAAAACTTAAATTATCGCATAGATTATTATAATATTTAATATTTTCAATATATACTCGTCCTCATAATTTTAGTACTAAATAATTGTTTGAAAAATGCTTAACTAACATAAAATATATATTCCATTGACGCTTTTTTGCGGCATGAAAATTATTTACTAAAAATTGGTGTTTGTTTTGAAAGTGTTTAAGAAATTATTGCTAAATATTTTTCCATATTTAAGAGAACTCAGATTTATATAAATATATTAGATAATTACTTTAATGTGTAGTTAGATTTAGAGCGATTTTCATTTTTAGTACAAATTTGAGCACAAAGTTTTTATATTCTAAAGTGTGACATTCTTAATATCATTTCTACTTTTTAGAGTAACTAAAGCATTAAGTTAATCTATGTGTATATTTAGTACCAAAATCAAAAGTTTATCTGTCGTTCGAACTAAATTGCTTTAGTTCTTTTAGAGAAGGCTTCAATATATTTCAAATTGTTAGAGATTAAAATAAGGAAAGCAATAGTTTTCTCTCATAAAAGGGGACACATAAAATCATAAAAAAAAATTCACTATTTACTAAAAATAAACACAATTTGCCAAATTTTCTATGCGAGGCATTTTAACTAGAAAATTTCAAAGGCGCAATTACTTTGCAATTTTTTCTCGCTAAGCGCGTCGTTAAAAGATAACTCATTAGTGAGTAGACAGATAAAAAAAACAGCAAAACTTTTCCAGCGAGGATGGAGCCATTAGCTAACGTCAGCTGAAGCAGACAGCGGACGGCGAACCATCATTAATTAGCCTTATAGCCCATTTGCCAAACGGTAAATCCCAGCCAAATTAACAACGCCAAAGAAAATGACATAGGCAACATGGCAGTACAAAAGCCAACAACAAAAAAAAAACCGAAATGAAAAGTAGCGCATATTCGACGGTTCAAAAGCCTAAAGCAGCGCAGAAGTGACTTAGAGAAAAAATGCTCAACTAACTGTCGACGAGGAAACTAGTAAAAAAGCCATTAGTGCTGATGTGCCACATGTGATAGAGGCTTTTGCACCTGTCACCGGTCTACCGGTGGCCAACTATCGAACCCCGTGTACGAGTGACTAGTCTCAATGGACGCCCCAAAACCGGAGCAAAATCAAAAGAAAWTACCGAAAAGACAAGGTGAAAGCAGTGGCAAGAAAATGACGTTGAAAATATGCTGAAAGGAGCGAGGCAAAAATTGCGCAGAATGAACGCTTTAGAAATGAGGTCGAAGGTGGAGTTATGCATTCTTGCCTAGAAGCAGATTTGTTTATATGTGTTTGTTTGCGGGTCTGTAAAAGGCTATGCTAAAAGCAATGTCCCAAAAGTAATGACCTGTCTGGCGCACCTGGGATGCCAYCAGCAGTGCGAGCACTCGGCCTAAAGCACAACACCAACACATCACCACATATACTTGAATTGAAGTGTGTATGTGTGTCAGCGCCAGCAGCTTTTGGATTAATTCCTTTGCACGCACATCCACACACACTATCAACCACACACGTCGTGTAGTCTGACACTTTTCACACTTTTTCCCCAACATGTAATGCAGGTCTGCCAGCTATGCTGAGTGCTCGCAACACTATACAGAGTTGTTTGCTGGTATTTTAGACCGAATGAATAAACACAAAAAATTAATGAGAAATTCCCGAACAAAAGCTGAAAGCTGACAGTAGGCGTTGCCGTTGATCTACGAAAGGATTTCAAAAAGATAAAGACGATGATGACGGTAATTGGAATGGGAATGGTAACGGCAACATTAACACGCCAACGTTCGCTGTAGTTCTTTGTGGAAATGAGGTTAAGAGGCTGTGTGCGCTGGTTGGACGCGTTGTCAATGAAAGTGAGCTTAACCCGAGCAGGTGTATGCCCGCCCTGCACTCTCTGAAGGATATGTGTGCTTAGTGGGTGGCCAGCGAGGTTGAATAATGGTTGAGAGTGCTGTGGTGAATAGCAGTTTTACTAACCTCAGATGTTCTAGTTTGTTGTTTTTTAGTTTGTTGCAGTAAAATTGTGTTAGTGTAACTAGTGTTGTATATGAAGTTACCTATCACTCAACGGGGGTAAAAGTCTCATTTGTTAGTGGCTTATGTTGCTTACTTATGCAATTATCAACACATAATTTATTATAACGAAAGATAGTTTTGCTGTTGTGCTTAGTAGAAAATTCTATAAGTATTTATATTTGCCGCTCATCCTCAGATGACACACGTGGAAATTGAAAATAAAACCCACTTATGTACAATTTTCCACTTCTATAGTACTTTAATATTAAAAATATATTGCAGATAATAGTAAAACAAGTTTTAGTTCTATCCAGAGTTGCCCCTTTAAAGTAATGTCCATTGAAGAAGAGAAAATATAATATTTTTATAAACGAGGTATCAAGCTTTCAAAAGGTAGATTCAAAATAATCTAACATTTACCCAAATCTATTACTGAAGTAAAATGAAATATCAATTAAAAGTTATCTTCAAAACACCGTCAGTTGAAAAAAAAAATGTTTTTTGTTTTAAATAAAGCAGAATCGTTGCCTACATTTGGGCGCATTTCCTTTTACTTTAACGAAGACACACACCGAACTAATGCTTACAAATTATACATACTGCACTTAAAACTGGCTTAGCACACAATGTTTGACCTAAAATCAAAAATCAAAACCAGTTGAAGGGAAAAAAAGGAAAATATATTTTGGTATTTTGAGTTAGCGTACCAAGCTCAAACTCAAAACCTTACTTTTCTTTATGAAAATCCCCTGCAATTCCAGAAATATTAACATATAATCTTTAATACTCATAATACTCTCTTGTGTTAGTGGAAGTTGAACTTTTTTAAAGATATACAGTGAAACTTCGATAAGTCGTAACCTCGATAAGCGAAAAACCTTGATATTTCATAGTATTTCTTCGGTCCCTAGAAAAATTCGTGAAAAATGCATGTATTTCGATTCCTTTGATAACTCGTATTTTTCTCGAGACAAAAATTGAAAAATGTGAAAAAATCAAAAGCCTCTTCAACTCGTATTTTTTCCTCAAAAGCCTCTACAACTCATATTTGAACATTTGAAATTCCCTCAGTTTCCACAAAGGTTGCGAAAGCTTCAATTGAAAATTTGCGTCTTTTTTTCATGGCATCAAATGTTGAAGACACTATTTTTAATGACATTGTAAACATTGATAATGCCATAGATAAAATACGCCAAAATAATGTCCGTCAAAAACATATTATGGATTTCTTTTAAAATGAACACTTTTCTTAATTTTTTTGTACAATTTTTCAAAATACATACATACATATATTGATTGAATAACATTATATTTTAAAATTTAAATATGTACAATCATTTCTTGTTTTTTATGTGAAATTGAAAAAATAAATTTAAAAAAACTATATAATTCTTATATTCTGTATGTTGCCTCTATAAGTTGTATAACTTGATAACTTGAAAAGCTCCATATTTCATATTTAAATTGTGGTCCCTTGCAAATACGAGTTATCGAAGTTTCACTGTATATATATACATGACCAAAAGACTATATAACATTATAGCATCAACTATTTCATGCTCAGAATATGCAAAAATACCCATAAACGCAAAAAAGGCAAATATGGAATTAGAGCAACGCTGATGAGATATAACAAAAGCTAAGCTGCCGGATTATGGACACTGTGATATAATGAATTTACGCACATTACCATTGTAATAGTCACAACCAAGCAAATGAAAAGTAAACAAACGTTCTCCGCACATATTATATAACAGCGGTTACTAAAGTAGGAGAACTTAAAATCTCAACAAAGGTTGGCATGTTGCGCTATAATTGGCTGCGCTGAAGAGGGTGCAAAATATTTAAATGACACTACGTAATGCTGACACAGCTGTGCGGCAGGTGGCAAGACAAGCGCATAACACCTTGCGACCGACTAGTTATTAAGGGTTTTCTGCGCAGGGTACTCTAAATAGTAACGAGTGAAAATTCATTAGTCAGGATTATGACAGCTCAACATGTAGCAAGCCGAATGAAATTGGTTGCAGGTGGAAAGATAGCAGAGTATATGGTGTGAAGTAGCTTAGATATGTCCCTAGGCATGCAATTTTGTATATAGATATGTATGTACAGCAGGCATGTAATTAATGAGTAGTGTATATATTTTTTCTTATGTGCCTTGCTTATCTCTACCAATTTGTTAAGCATATTTAACTATATACACACAATTTATTGAACATAAGTTAATTTTACAAATATTTATTCATCGTGTTTTTTGGAAAATTGATTAAAATGTGCGATTTGCAATTAATTTTGGCACAAATGAACAGGCCGCAGCACATAAATCACGGCAGTCAATTTAATTAATGAACCATAGCAACAGCTGTGTTCATGGTGTCTATATGTATGCAAAGCTGTATTTATATATACATAAATTTGCAAATATATTTGAGTAACGGTACTTATATAAATAAGAGACATAAAAAGCAAGTACAGGCACAAATAAGTTATAAAAAGAAACATTTTTTTGTTCCATATATGTTAAATGAGCGTATGTAGGCCTTTGCGACAACTCGGTTATATTGCAATTGGTTGTCTGTTAAGAATTATTGACGTTTCGCTTAAACAAATCTAGCACAAAAACACGAAAAACAGCTTGTTGCAAGTTAACCAGCTCAGCATACGACAGCAGTGGGCAGTGCTTTATGTGGCGGCACGCTGCTTATAAGCGGTAAATATATAAAAAAAACCGACAGTGCATATATCCGTAGTCTAAGGTATAAAAGAGACACAAATTGCATATGTACACAGGAGAGTACATTCATATGCCTACATTCTTAAAGTATATAAGTTATGTCAATAGTTGATCGACAACTACAGTTCGTTAGAATGCTTGTAATATAAGTACTCGTGGTATGCAATAAACTATGGACTTAAAATGAGCTATAATTTGAGATTAAGTCAAGAATAAAACTAAAAACAAGTCTAAAAATATTTTTAATTAAGAATATTTTTAATTAAGAAAATATTTTTAATATCAAAAAATGTACGAAATGAAGTAAAGTTATTGAATT